>NC_046662.1:23834030-23841453 GCF_010883055.1 Belonocnema kinseyi | reverse complement strand
ATATCGATAATAGCGATATTTATCGCTAACTTCCCCCTCCCTTTAGTATCCCAACCTGACGCGAATTCGCGGCTTGGCAAATTTTATTTCACAAAATGTACCTACCGTCAGTTTTTCCTGCCATTTTTACACTGCTAAAATTGCATTGCATTTTTATTATTTACATTTTATACTGTACTCAATGAACGACACAGTATACACTCACTGAAACGAAACGACAACGACAGTGAATACTGAATGTTCGAATAAGTTAAAGTTGAAAATGAATCAACTGCGCAATAGTTTCGCATGCCTCAAGTCCCAATCATTGGCCTTTCAGGCTCTGTCCTTATCGCTTGCTCGAGTTGCCGCATGAAGAAAAAGACACAACGGTTATGACGCAACAGACGAGGAAAATATCGATAAATATCGTTAAGAGAAAAACGTATCGATACTTTTCGATATGGTCGCGTATCGATATGTATCGATATTTATCGATTCTTTTTCCTTCGTTATTACGCATTCTAAACTGAATGATATCATAATTAAAAAATATAAAAATTGAGCTAATTATTTAAAACACGGTTTAATTCAAAGCTGGACAGATTTACTTTCTAAAAATTCTTAAATTCCCAGTCAAAAAATAAATTCACTGTCATTTTTCGATTTCCAGGTACAGCGGTCACCCCCTTTTTGCATTAATGACAACGTATCATTTTTCGATCTATTTTATTTTCATTCAGAGCCCTAGACATTCAAATGTTCGCGCGACTCTCCCACCACTTTCCCTCATGCGAAGGTTCTCCGCAACGAGGGAACCGAGGCTGCGCTCCGTACGCAACTTCAGACTACGCTTGTCCGCTCTCTGCTTATCAATATGGACACTTTTCGAATTCTATTTTCTAAATAACACAGATTCTAAATTCCCCCGGAGTAAATTCAGATTTTGTGCGCATTTAGAAAAAACTCAAATAAAATGTAAAATAGAATACAAATTGGTGTTAAATATAGATTAAATCACACAGATTTCAACTAGCGTATAGCTAAGAAAAATATATTAAAATTACAGACATATAATATATATTTACCAATAGAATTGAGAACAACAGCCAAGAAGATAACAAGCGTACCAATCTTCATTTTTTTTTTTTATAATTCTTGCAAAAGATAATCAACAAAATATTTTCAAGAACGTTATTAACAATATTACAGTTGAAAATTTTAGCGTTTTATCACAGAATGTAACAGACATGTGATATAATCTTTATCTCATATATTTTATGCGTCATGTTTGTCTCTCTCAGATATTTACATTTCATTTAAGCCATTTTCGAAGACAAATATGTTTAAATTAGGTTCGTTAAAACTGATAGCACATTTTATACAATGAAAAAAAATGAACGATGTTTTTAAAGTAAAAAAAAAACTTAAATAAAAACATAAATTGTCAACCAAATAGTTAAATTTCCGATTCAAAAGATATATTTTTAGTAAAAAAGTGAATAGTTTAATTTTCAATTAACAAAAGTAATTTTCAGTTTGAACATTTTTTTTAACAAGATAGTTCAACTTTCAATATGAGAGATAAATTTTCAACTGAAATCATGAGTCTTTAGCTAAAAAGTTGAATTTTTAATTTATTCAATGAATTAACAATTGAAAATTGATCTATTTCGTTTGGATTAATCAGCTTTTGAAGTAAGATTAAAATAATTTTTTGTTGATATGTTAAATATTGCATTTTTTGTTTCGGAAAAATGTTTCCAATTTTTTAAATTAGAAATGCTAATAATTGTTAACTGAAATATCGACTATTACATTTTTCGTTTGAATATTATTTTATTTTTGAAAAATATTCATTCTTTTACATAGTTGAAAATATCACTATTTGGCCATTCATTAATTTTTTATTGAAAATTCAGCTGTTAAATACAATATTGAACTATTCGGTTAAAAATAAACTTTTTTGTTAAAAATTTATACTTTCTGTTTAAAATACAGCTGTTTGGTTGAAAATTAATCGGTCTTAATTGAGGATTTAACTATCTTATTCAAAGTTCGTTTTTTTTAATTCAAAATATTTACCGTTACGGACCCAGTTCTCGGTCAGGACCCAATTTTCGGTAAAATCATACCAAAAAAAATTATGATAAAAATTATGAAATATTAATTAAACATCATAGTTTCTGCCTGATAAAGATTTAATTCCGGAAAAAGCGCGCGCGCGTGAAAGAAAATCTGAAGCGTGTTTTCTACTAAATTTTCTGCTCGTAGTAAGTGAATTTTTGTATTTATGGAAGATTATATTGTTATTTAACAATAGAAAAATAGTTTAAAAGGTCATTTTAAGCTTTTTTTTCGTATAAAATGGGTAACCAGTGAATGGGTACAGTTTCTACATGAGTGTACAATTTTAGGTCAGCAAAAAATATTCTTTCAGACTACTAATATTGATGGAACCTTCCAAAATATACGCCGAATCTCAGCTTATCACTAGTAGTTATCCATTATGATAATGCAGGAGTCAATTTGAAGTATTTTTTAAAAAAATGTATGAGCTTAAATGTACGATTTTTAGGTTAGAATGCACAGTCAAAACATGCCACTCATATTTTTTTTCAGGGCTCAATCAAACTTAAATTGACTGAGAAACTATGTACTAACTATTTGGTTCAAGTCAGACTATATTTACATTGTGAAAAAAGCTATAAAAATGTTGGATTCTGTGAAAATACTGAAAAGTGGATTTAGAACTTGCGGATTATATCCTTTTTCACCCAATGCAGTTGAATTTTCGAGATTCATAGAATACAGCAGTATAGATTTAGATTTAGTGAAACAGTATAATGATTCATGTTTGCACCAGCAGTTTTTAGAAAATTTGATCCGTGCAGAAATATTACAAGAATTCAAGTTAGCCCAATCTTCAGGTGTTTCAGCCCTAGTGGACCGAATGGAGCCTTTATAAAGTACCCGTTAAGACCCCTTTGGGTCCCAATTCGGTTCCTTTTTAAAAAACTAAAAAAAAACAGCAAAATCAACTTTTAAATGGTTGAAATTCGGATTCTACGTTAAAATTAGCATTAGAAACTTACGGAGTAATCGCAATACTTTTTCTTGCAGCGTTAAAACATAAAAAAATATAATACCTGTCATTTACATGGGCCGAAGGCGCCTTCAAGTGCATCTTCTTTTAGCAGCAGTTAATAAGCGTTAAGTCGGTGACTTTAAGAAATTTTTCTGGTTTCTAGCGCCACGCAGTGGAAACCTCAGACAACAACGCTGGGATGCAAGTTAGAGAGAAGTTTGTTTTTAAACTTCGCGCGCAGCATACTACTTGAGCTATTATGAATGCGCTTGAAGTCACCTTCAGCGGAAGTTAATTACATTTTTTGACATTTTTAACGCTGCAAAAAAAAGTATTGTGATTACTCCGTAAGTATTTCATAGAAAATTTAACGTAGAATCCAAATTTCAACAGTTTAAAAGTTGATCTTCCTGTTTTTTTTTAGTTTTTTTAAAAGTAACTGAATGGGGACCCAATGAGGTGTCTACGGGTACTTTGTAGAGGCCCTATTTTGTTCCTTCGATCCGCCATGGGTAGAAGACGTCTTTTTTTATAGAAAGGGAAATGTTGCATAAGACACCCCTACTATCAATTGTCCACAGACGTGTGGGTAATTCTTAGCATGAGTAGTGCAGATCCTCACTGACTAAAACCTCTTCTCTCGCCAACCCATGTCCTCGGAACCGCTTTTCGTATTACTTCAAGGACATGGGGATCAGGCCAATGCGCTGTGCAGGTGCACCGCACAGCCAAGGACGATGCGACCCGCCTAGCTGAGTGAACTTTACTATCTTGGACGTCAGGGAGGCTTCCTCGAAGAAGCTGCCTCCCTGGAGGCCAAGCACCTTATCGACCCCGGAAGATGGTCTGTCTGGGGTTTCTCATCTTTTGCGGTGCAGAGGTAGCACTGCGGTGTGTTTTCAAACGCCGCAGCCCTATGACCTTCTTTGCCACACCTCCAACATGCCTTCGTGCGGTCGGGGCCTTCACAACCGGCTGCCATGTGGCCGTTACCTCTGAAGGGTCTCTTTGTGAGGCTGAATTAAACCTCTCCGACGTAGCTTGCGCACGGTACCCCGTTGCTAACCGCATCTCTTATCGCTGCCGACAGTTCGGCTCTGCCCTTTCCTGTAGGTCCTAACTCAACAAAGACCTCTCCATTTCGAATCTCCCTAACTCCCTTGATTTTTACACCAAGGGCATCAGGACTAACCTTCTGCTTGAGGCCTTTGAGGATCCCTGCGTTGTTTAGATCTTCGGCCTGCTTGATTAGAACCGCCTCGGGTGTACCTCGCACCTGCCCACTCTTCTTCTTCCTCACCTTGTTGAAGGCAGGTTCTGCTAACTTTTCTGCTTTCTTCAGGGTCGACGTCGTTACGTCCCCAGCATTTGGCACCCTTAGCTTCTTACTCTACGGCTTGTAGCAGCCAGCCTCAAGGGGACTCAGGATGAGCTCCCTCTCTCTTTTCCCGTGGTGGAGAGCGTGAGCCATAACGGCTTCTTCAGTTTGAGTCGAGTTGTGGCTGGTGTTCCGTCTTGAGCTTTTCTCCATGCGTGAACTCTCCATTATCTTCTCAATTTTGTCAAGGTCATCACTAATAAAATTGTACTTCTTGACGACGCTCTGCAATTCATCGAGCCCCTTCTCCGTTATATTCTGCGCCTTCTCTACACCCCGACTTGTCTGTTTAAACATATTGCTCGTTCTGTCGCAGAAGACCTTTATGCCTTTCAACACTCCATATAACTCTTTGAAATGATCAAATGCTTCTCGGAGATATTCACCCTTCACTTGATAACTCCCTATGGTATCCTCCATAATTTGCTCCTCACTTAGGGGCAGATCATCCTCTAACACCTCCTCACTTCCACTTCGATCTTGGTTTTGTTCAGTTGTCTCCATATTTAGTCCCACGAGTAGCTACGGAAATAATGGTTTACCCCCGCTGAGCCCCGTATGGGGGGGGGCGGGTAAGGTCTGTATACTCTAGGAGGCGACCTGGTATCCCAGAGGCACCGTTTGAGACACCACTCCCTGTTGCCACTCAGTCCTCGGCACGGTTGCTCACGCCTTGACTTGGGTGTCTGTGTGTTTGGTCCGCGTGGCGTATTTTATTTAGCCCTACCCTCTGTTTCCACCGATCATTCCCTATCCGCCACCGGGAGACGCGCCAAATAGCGGTATCACCTCCCCTCAACCACAGACAACTGTGGTGGAACTTGGAGGGCTAGAAGACGATGACTACGAAAGAAATACGTTCTATCTCTAGTGCAAAGTTTGTACAGCGAAGAAAAATGTACTACTTAGTAACAAAGAAGATATTCCATCTTGTCGCTTTTTATATGGCATTTCATGATGAATTTGAGTTCTCTTGCTATAAAAATTTTTAAATTATGTTTGTTATGTCACACGTAATCACAATTAAATTTACAACGAGTCCGAGTATTAAGGAATCAATTGAACTAACCCTACATCCTGATATTTCTTCGTATCCGATCGCTGTACCATTACTTGATAATACAATTTGGTTCAGAAACGACGATAGGTAACTTGTTCAAGGTGAGAGTCCAAAAGGCTTATTTGAAACTCAAGATATGAGTACGGACAGTATAATGGCACTCGAATATATGATTATGGAAAATCTAGACGAAAATCAAAATCTTTTACTCGCTGATGCTTCCACCAAAGAAAATGCTTGTCCTAACATAAAAACTGAGATAAATCCTCAATCACAAATTCAAATCGCACATTCAAATCATACCTACTTCATTCTTATTATTCAGACAAAAGGAGTTGGCCGAAAATTGGGTCCTCGCATGACCAAAAATTGCGGCCAAGCATGATCAAGTGATCGAAAACTACTCCCTCGGGATGATCGTCTTTTATATTTTTTAATTAAATCAGGTATGCTAATTTTTTAGTTTTACAGGTCTCAAATTGTACATAAAGTAATATTATTTGACTGATTTTTTTCATTGTTTGGCTTTATTTTTCGCTTATTTACGAGAAAATATTAACTATTACATGTTTGGTTTAGAATTAATTTATTTGATTGATGTATTAACTACGGGGATTAAAGTTGAACTATTTTGTAAAAAACTTCTTTTATTCTGGTGAAAATTTATTTTATTCGTCTAGACATCTAAATATTTCTTAAATACTTTCAAAATTGAACTGACTTTAAAAAAATTCTTGTATTTTGTTCAAAATTCATCTTATTTTTTATAGTTCAACTACTTTCTAGGACGTTTAACTATTTTGTTAAATTCATCTTTTGGTAAAAAATGATTCTTCTTGGAGAAGACAGATTATCTTGTTAGAAGATTATTCTGCTTGATTAAAAGTTCAGATATTTATATTAATGCTCCACTCATTTGTTGAATGTGCAATGATATTTTTGAAAATGCAACTATATTGTTACAGTCATGAAAACAAACTTTTTATGAAAAAATCCACTTTTTGCATCGAAAAGTTGACGGTTTTTTGTAGAAAATTTGTTTTATTAGCTTCAAAATTCAGGTGTACTCGAACTCCATAGCTACTAGTTCCAAATATACTAACGCTCCATAGACACGTGCGTCGCGACTCCAAAAGAGCGAACGGAATCCCCCCCCCCCTCTTCACCGCTCTATTTGAGAGTGAAGCGCACTCACAATCACTTGCAATCACCCACAATCACTTGCAATCACACGCAATCAGTTGCAATAACCCACAATCACCTGAAATAACTTTGCAATCACCTGAAATCACTTGAAATAACTCTGTCTTCACCTGACATCATCCTGCAATCAAGTGAAATCAGGTGCAATTACTCGGCAATCAAAATCTCGACTTTGATTTTTTAACTATTCAATTAAGTAATAAAATCTACAAACGATTTTCGTAATAATTTTATTAATTAATTGAACAGGTTTAGAAAAATAATACCTAAATACTCTTATGGTTATTAATGGTTTACTAAAAAATAATGTATCGCCCCATGCAGTTGATATTATTAATTGCCCCTCGGCGTGCAGACATCTTGTCAGCTGACGTCACGACTAGAAATCTCTAAGTTTCGTCTGCTACGTCACAGGAGCCTATTCTTTGGACTCCCAGCCAGGTCTTAAAGGTATGGGGGGGGGGCGGTGATAAAGGCGGGGGCATTAGGAGTTTCTGACTTATCGGGATCAGATTTTTCGAACTTATTCTTTGGGCTGCCGAACAGGTCGTGGCGGTAGTGACAAAGTGTGCAGTGACAGGCGGTGAGAAGCTTTTACAAAGTTTGTGTGGGAGGTGTGAGTGAAGTGTGAGGGTGGAACTCTAGGAGGTGAGTACCATTGTGAGAGGTACATTGGGAAGATAGAAATTAATTTAAATTGTAGGTAGGGGGGGGG
>NC_046662.1:23821797-23833930 GCF_010883055.1 Belonocnema kinseyi | reverse complement strand
AAGAAAGTATTGTGTTCAGGTTGTCGGGCCTTCATGGCGGGCAAGGGAGGTTTTTGTATTAAAGAGGGGTGTTAGGGGTGAGAAAAGGGTGACTAAAGGGGATGTAAGGGGGGAAATGAGGCTAAGAAACTGAAATTTGAGGGCGGTAAGCGGCAGCAGTCTTAAGAGACACCTGTGGACGGCAGTGAGTACTTTTGTGTATGGATAGGTAGGTTGCAGTTACCGACGAATGAGCGGGAGGTGGGCAGCAAGAGCACTAGCAGTACAGAGCGTCCAGTGCAAGTGAGGGAGAGGATCTCTTGAAGAGGAAAAGGGAAAGCAGAGACAGTCCGGAAAAAGTGCCGATGAAGCCGATGGAAAATATGAGGGAGGACCTGAGGGTAAGAGATTAGAGATGGGGAAAGGAAGTAAAAGAGCTGAGGGGAAAAGTAGAAGGATTGCAGAGGAAGTTGGTGTCGGTAAGGAAGGAATAACAGGATAAAATAAGAGAGATGGAAGAAGATATCAGGATGTGGAAGGAAAGGGCGGAAAATAGGGTAGAGAAGGTGGAGGGTAGGACGGGAATGGAAGCAGTGGACAGGAAGGAGGGTAAGAAGCAAGGTATTTTGGTGAAAGTGTAGTTCATAATAGAAGAGAAAGTGGGAGAGCGTAGGAATGAAAAGGAGGAGAGAGCGGATAGGGAAAGTATAAGGGCTATGGAGTTGAGAATGGAGATAAAAGAGAAGGCAGATAGGAGAAATAATATAGTGATAAGAGGATTGAAGCTCAAGAGCGGGGAAGAAAGGGGCGGGGTGGAAGCGCTACTACAGAGCGTAGGGTGGGTTAAAGGCAAGATAGGCATAGTTAGGATGGAGAGGATAAAGGAGAATGAAGTGGTGGTGGTGGAATTGGAGAGCTGGGAAGAAAAATTAGGGGTAATGCGTAACAAAAATAGAATAAAGGACAATAAGATTTTTATGGTTCAAGATTTGACGTGGAAGGAAAGAGATGTTCAGAGAACGCTAAATGACAGGGCTAGAAAGGAAAGGAGCGAAGGGAGAGCAGCGGAGGTAGGGTATCCGAAAATAAAAATAGACGAGAAAATGCGGTTCTGGGACGAGAAGAAGGAGGTGTTGAAGGGAGTGCAGGGGAATTTGTTTCGGGGAAAGTAGGAGGTTGGAAGTAAATCAGGGTGGAGGAATGTTAAAGGTGTTGTACTGAAACGTAGCATGGGTAAAGAAGAAAGATGAGGATTTCTGGAGGTATATTCAGGAATTTGATGTGATTGGACTGATAGAGACGTGGGTAGAAAGAAAGAAATGGAATAGAGTAGAGCGAAAGTTGCCAAGAGGGTATAGGTGGAGGCTACAGGAGGTGGTTTAATTAAAAAGGAGACTAGTCGGGGAATTATAACAGGGGTAAGGGATGGATTAGAGGAAAAAGTTCATGGAGAGGGGGAGGGCGTGCCAATAAGGGCTGTAAAGATAAAAGGTGTGATGTATAAGATTGTGACTGCATACAATAAGAATGGAATGGAAAGGATTAAAGAAAGGGTAGACAAACTTACAAGGAGAAAGAGATGAGGTTATGGTGGTAATGGATGGAGAATTTAATGCAAGAATTGGGCGAGAAGACAGCCTTTACCAGGAAGGGGAGAGTTTTGAAAGAAAATCAAAGGGTAAAATAATAAATAAAGAGGGGGAGATACTAAGAGACTGGATGGAGGATAGAGTGTGGGCGGTGGCGAATGATATGGTAAAAGGGGATGAAGAGGCAGAATACACGTATGTGAGTAAGAGGGGTGTATCGGAGATAAACTACGTAATTATAAATATGCAAGGGTTTGAGGATATAGAGAAATTCGCAGTGGAAGAAAGGGTGAAATCAGACCATCAGCCATTAAGTTAATGGATACAGAGTAAGGCTGGCGAAAAGCAGGGTGGGGAAGAAAGGTCGTCAGAGAAGAGGGTGTCATGGTCAAGTCGTGGTGGGATGCGGAATGTAAAATGATTAAGAGACAGGTGAAAAAGAAGTACAGGAAGTGGAAAGAAGAAACCGCGAAAAGGGAGGAGTACGTACAAAACAGGAAGGAGTTTAGGGCGACGTGTAAGAAGGAAGAGCAGGAAAAAAGAGCTGGAAGAGGAGTTGAGAAATGTTAAGACAAAAGGGGACGTGTGGAAGATAACTAATAGGTTTAGGAAACGTAGGGGATGGATAAAAAAAAAGAGGGAGCGACGCATGTAGGAAATTTTTTAAGGATTAATTTCAGGGGTCAGATACTCGAAAGAGAGATGATGGGATTAGAAGAAACAGAGTGGTAGATGAAGAGGAGCTGAACGAGGAGATAAAGAAGCAGATAGAGAAGTTGAAAAAATCGAAGGCAACAGGGATTGACGGGGTAGAGAACGAAGCGTGACTGTTTGGCACACAAGAGGTAAGGCAGAGGCTGAAGGGGGTAGTGAAAAAAGTATGGAGGGTGTAGGGATTTGCAGGAGGGTGAAGGAGGGTTGATCGTACCACTGTATAAGAAAGGGGATAGGGAAAGGCAGGAAAATTATAGAGGAATTACGCTCATGAAGCGTTCCCGTCAGTGGATATTGGGAGGTTGTGGGAGACAATGGAAGAGAGGAGAGTGAAGAGGGGCTTGAGTGAAGAGGGACGCAATTTTGATCGCGGATATGGAAAGTAAGCTAGCGCTGGAGTGGTAGGAGGAGTAAGGGTAGGAGGAGTCAGGATATGGTCACTCGCATATGCAGGAAACATAGTGCCGTTGACAATGAGCGAAGAGGCTTTAAAGGATATGATGAAGGGGTTGAAACGTTACTTGGACACAAATAGGTTAGAGTTAAATGCGGACAAATCGAAGGTTATAGTGTTTAGGAAAGGAGGTGGGATGATGGGGGGAGTGAAAGTTGAAGTGAACAGCGGTGGGTGACAAAAGGGCAGTAGCATGGGTGAAGGGGGTGTTGGGTAAGATAGAGAAGAAGAGAAGGAAGGAGGAAGAAGAATGTAGAAGGAAAGATTGTAATTATGGGAAGAAGTAGATTTAGATAAATGTAAATATTATAAATAGTAGTTAAGTGTTAGGTGTTAGCCGTGGTGACAGAGGCTGATAATGTGAGGCATAGCGAAAAAAGAGCGAAATGCGTGCCAGACGAGACGTAGCGAGGAAGGTTAGGCTATAGGAGCGAGCGAATTAGTTATAAGGTGTGGATGGATAGTACTTTGTAAGACGTAGTTGTAAGAAACTTCTGTACAAAAATACTATAAAAATTCGAAAAATACAGTTTCAATGTTCTGTAGTCAATTTTTTATTTCTATTTTACTTTCGAAGAGTTTTTTTTAAGTTTGCTTTAAATTTCAATATCGACTTTACATTTTTCGAACCCAAATACTACGATAAATACTTAAAATTGTCTGTTTCTTTCATTCCAGTATTATCCAATATACAACTTTTATGTCATTTCCGTTTGTTCTCGATGCAAAGTAATAATGACAGCGAGCTTTCCGCAGCGGCGAAGCCGCCGCTACAGAGTGCAGCCAGTAATATTATAATAATAAAAAAAAATTTAACAGAAATGTAACGGCTTGATTGTATATTTATTGCACAAAAATATGCATGAATTCTGAAGTTAGTATATCAATTATTAAAAATGTTGTCCTTTCATATCTTTTCCAGTATTTTAGATAATAGATACTATGAAATAACAAAGATTTGGTTTTATTAGTTTTATATTTTACTTTGAAAATTGCTTGAAACCAAAAATAATAATAATAATCGTGCGCATGTATGTTTTCTAGCAAAATAAATAACTACCAGAATCGATACTTTTCAAGTCGACGTTGCTGATTTACCCAAAATCTTATTTTCGGAAAATCATAGAAACTATCAAAAGGTCTGTCAAAATGTATCTTGTTACAAGGAATAACCTTTTGAGTCACAATAGTTTTATATTCCAAATATTAAAAAAGTCTTACTTTAAATAATTTTTTTTAATTCAAAAGTCGGCATTATTATACCATAAAAGATCGTCGAAAGTTCGAGAATAGGTAAATCGATGCGCCTTCAAAACGCCTAGAAATATAACATAAAATTTGCATACTGCGGTAGAAATGAGGGAATAAGGTACTCATAACCGTTTTTGTGAAAAACTAAAACGCTTTTTATCATTGTATTTTTTATTTCCTGAGGTCGAATTATATTTAAATAAAGTGAAACTCTTCTATAGCGCCGATTTTGGGATCGACGATAGATGGGAATTAACTCATTATAGCCCGCTGCGCTTTTGATTGTTCATGCTTGAGTGCTCGTCTGAGTGTCAACCGCAACCTCGCGCACGTCGCGCAGCTTCTCTTACAGCTTGATGCGGCGCAGCTTTAATTCTCGAAAGGGCTATAGAAAGGAAGGCTATTGAAGAGTTTCACTGTGTCTCCAAAGTAGATTCAAAACCATTTGTGCGATACGATTCCAGCTATTTCGCGTTATCAATTAAGCCTCAAGCCAACTCGATGTTTCAACTTTTATTAATATTAAATCACTGCAATCACTTAGAATTTACCTTTCAATCACTGCAATCATTCGAATTCAACAGTATAACTACTGCAATATTTTGCAATTGACCGTAAAATCACAGCAATAACTAGAAATTCAACCTGAAATCACTGCAATCACTCGGAATTTACCACGAAATCACTGAAATCACTCGGAATTCCACATGAAATCACTGCAATCACTCAGAATTAACCCTGCAATCACTCGAGATGACTGCATTCACTGCATTAACTTTCAGTCACTTAAAAAATCATCTTTTCGACCAAAAGTTTAACTGCTTGTTTTAAAATTGAAGAAATTTGTTAATAATTCATTTTGTTTATTTGACAATTAATTTCTTCGGTTAAAAGTTCAACTATTTTATTGGAAATTTAAATAATTTTTTTTCTGAAAATTAATTCATCTATCTGAAAATTTAACTATTCTATTTTTGGTCGAATCTTTATCTTTTTTCGTTCAAAATTCAACTATTTAGTTGAAATTTAATATTTTTGCGTTAAAAATTTAAGTACTTTCCTGAAAATTTAATATAGAGTTGCTATTAAAAATATTTTTGTATTTCGCGGCACTTTAAGTAAAATCCATAAGACGGCGTTAGCGACGCGATTTGCGAGCGGCGAGAATCGAAGCGTGAGCCAAGGATCGAAGACAATCAACATGGTCAAACACAAAAAAGCTGCCAAAATATGGTGGACTAAATTTGTAAAAACTAACGTTACGTTTGTAAATGGTAGTCGTCAAGGGTTCACTAGGTCAAGGATCGAATTTAAAGTCAAAATGGTCAAAAATCAAAGCTTCAGCAATTTAAAACAAAAGTTTTTTCAAAAAGTTCAAAATTGTCTATTGAGCTAATGCAACTTAATAAATAATTTTTTAATTTATAAATAATTATCCACACTAGGTATTCATGATAAAGTAAGTGAATTTTTTTGTATGGAACTGACAAAAAATTACTCGATAATCACACCTAATTGTCATATTTAGTCATGCAATAACAACCTATGATTGTTGAAACAAAGTAATAAATCAATTCACTATTGAGTTGTTTGCCACCGTTCAAATTTGGTTCTTTCTACATAAGTCTGAATTTTCTTTTGACTTACACTAAATACATAGCATGTCAATATATTTATCAGTTTATGAGATATCGTAATTCACTCAAAGAATTCTAATAACGATATGTCTAGAAAGGTTATTCGTAGGAAGAGTTTTTTCCAGAAACATTCAGTAAAATATTAGAAAAACAATGACTTTCAAGTATTATTTCGATATTTTCTAAATTTAAAAAATTATTATAATAATTAAATTTAATATTTCCTGGACAGCTGAAGTCTATTTGAACCTTTCAATGATCAGTGCGCCGCGACGCGGCAATTTCATAAGTCGACCTTACATTCTATTTTTGAATTGGAAATGGGACTCTCTCCCAGTGGACACAAAATTTGGCGACGTCTTTACGACATCGTTACGACATCTTTACGACAACTTTACGAAATCCTATGTCAATGTCGTTAAGGTGTCTTTACGATATCGTAAATAAGTCGTATGATCTGACGATGTCTTTACGATATCGTAAAGACACCGAAACGACACGGACATAGGATGTCGTGAAGTTATCGTAAAGATGTCGTAACAATGTCGTAAAGACATCGCCAAATTTTGTCCTTACTGGGGCACATTGCTATTTTAACAACAAATATCTCGCAGGCAAGACAAGTAGTAGAATTGTTTTAAAAAATAGGAGTAACACAGCATTGCATCATCATTAATTCCCCCACGCTGATGGATATATTTTGCACTACATCGAAATATACCCTGGGCTTTTTCAACTCTATTATATGTTTCTAAATCCTTGATACATACAGTATAGAGCGTATAGAATTAAATATTTGGATTTTAATGTGAAGTGTTTTACGTGTAGGCTTCAATGTTCAAGCTTCAACATTTTCGAGGTTAGCGTGTTGAGTTAAATGTGCAGAGTTTTTGCGTGCACAGTTAATGTGCAGACTTTACCATGTATAGATCCGATATTAGAGCCAAATCTTGTTATATATATAGTATTCCACGAAGTATTTTCGTATTTGTGTTAATCTCGAACATGCCAAAGATATCACCATTGGATGTCGAAAATACACTTTGTTCTTCGATTGGTATGGGCAGAAGAATCATCTGATCTCCTCTCAAATAAATTGGTTTATCGCGAGGAAAAGTGTACCTACGAATTTCGAATAACCGGTTCGGATTTTTCGTGGAAATAAAACGTACAAAACGAAGTTCTTGAAGTGTATATCCTAGTATCCGTTAAGTAGAATTCCTGGCAAAAGGAGACCTAGTCCTGGCACGAAGAGATCTTTTTTGGCTTGGCATGAGAAGTCAAGGATCTGGCATGAAGAGACCTTTGGTGTTTGGCAGGAGGCAGAGACCTGGCAGGAGAATGAAAGGAAGAAGTTTCGGAAGGACGAAAATACGGAATAGGTTCGCCATTCTGTAAGCAATCAAACTGTGCACTCAACTCTGCAAAAAGAAACAAAATACTAAATTTTCCTGATGTATTCCTTGTGTGGCGGGAAGTCTGCAGCTCCAAAGTGGCAGGAATTGACATATAACACATGAAGCGATGCTTCCGTTGGCATATAGGAAATAGTTAACTTTGATTAAAAAGTTAACTTGAACTTAACTAAGTTTGGTTAAACTAATAAGAACATAAGGGTTTTTCAGGATGTGTAAAAGAGTTTCACAAGAGTACAAAAAATCAGAGATTTAATTAAGAAAGACACAATTTTTCTATGCAGAATATTTCATACACAGAATTTAATATTGCTAAATAATTTTATTTTTCTCTTACACAAAATTTTTAATGAACAGAATTAATTATTGTTTAATACTAATATATTTTAGTTTTTTGTACTTTTTTGTAAAAACTTTTCCAATGTGGTGAATTATACCAAACTCATGCTAAAGACGGTATTTTCAAAAACTTTTTTAGCATGCATTATTTGTCTTTGATAAGTGACAAGTTTCCAAGTACTTTTTAACTTAATTTCAGTTGCTTGAACAATTTTTATTACCTGTAATCGTGAAAAGTTATTATTTTCTTTATCCTTTAAATTGTGAGAAGTTATTATTTTCTGATAGTACGTCCACGATGAAGAATGTGAAGATTAATATTTTTCACAGGGAATTTGCTATGAAACCGATCTAAAAAAATAACTATCAATAACGTCACTAAAAAGATAGTTCAAGAAATTATTATTTTTCATTTTTTATAAGTTCTGAAATAAGATGGTACTGAACAATAAACTACATAATGTATTAAATACAAAGAAACTAGAATTTTTTCCACCTTTCTTATTAAAATCCGTCAGTGAATAATGATTAATTTTTGAAATAGTTGTAAACTGTCTTTTCATTTATCGAAGGTAGTTTTTTCCTAATTCTATTTAAACTTGGTCTAAACTTTAGGATAGTAATGAACATATGGTTTGTTAAATGAATTTTTTAAATATTCTTTTAATTATTTAAAACTCGCGAAATACTCATAAATAATTTTTTTAAATACTGAATTTCACTAATAACTTATTTAGATTAATTTTTAATTCCTGATTTTGTTTCCACAACTCATTAAATATATTTTACAGAAATAGAATTTCCATTGTAAAACTACTCATTTCCATAATGATAATTATGATATTAAATATAATTAAAGTTGTTGTTTATTATTATATTCTTTCCGAGTGTACTAAAGAACTCAAATAGCCTAACCTTCAAAACGTTCTTACTTTTGAAATAAATACTTCTAATTTGAAATTTAATTTTCTAAATGTAAGGCATCACCTTCTCAAAATGGTACAGTCCTTGAATTAATTTTTTTATTAAGCATACGCAGAGGCGCGTCTTAAGGGAGAAAGATCGGTAAAAAACTGGGAATATAATTACAAAACAAGAATTTACTTCAGGTTCGTTAAAACTGATCTTTTCCTTTGCCAGTAAATCTTAATGTTAAAAAGAATTTTTTCGTATTACAGTTTTTACAGTATTACAGTTAAATGTTTATCATTTTAGTTGAAAAATGATCCTTTAGGTCGAAGGTAAAATCACTTGGCTGAAAGTAAAACTCTTTTGAAGAAAAATTAGTATTTTTGGTTGATGATTCATCATTTGAAATGAAAATTCATCTCTTTGCTTAAACATTTTTTTTTTTACTAAAAAGTTAATTTTATAATTTTTCGTGGAAATCGACCTTTCATAAATGAATTAAAATTCATTCTTTTCGGTAAAAATTCATATTTTTGTTCTAAAAGTGAACTATTCTAGTTAAAGATTTATAATTATATTTCATAATAATTTTCTTTAGTCTGGGAAGTTAGTTTTTTTAGGAAAGTATTTTTTAACTAAAAATTCAACTTATTTCAATTAAATACTCTATAATTTTCGTTGAAAATTTATCTGTTGGGCTAAAAATTAAGTTTTAAACTATTTGTGCTAAAAATATTGACAAAGAATTTATATTGATAATCAAATATTCGTTGAGGTTTCAACTATTTTGTTGCAAATGTGTCCTTTTGATTGATTCCACTGTTTTTGATTTACAATAAAAATATTTTCCGTTAAATATGAACTACCACTTCTTTTTAATTCATCTTTTCAGTCAATAAATTTTTTGGAGATGAAAATACATACATTTTTATAAAAATTCGTTTTTTTGCTAAAAAATAATCTATTTCTCTAAAAACTTATGTTTTTATTAGGAAAAGTATATCTTTGGTTCCAAATTAATTTTTCTAACTCTAAAATGTATCTATTTCATTGTTATTTAGTTATTTGTTGAAAATTAACTTTTTCTGACAATTTGTGTACTTTCATTAAATTAAATTTTTTTATTAAAAAATAAAATTTGTTGTTGAAATATCTACTATTATATATTTCGTTATTTAATTCGGCTTTCAGGTTGAAGATTGTTCATTTTAGTTGTTTCATATATTTGGTTAAAGATTATTTTTCTTTCTGGTTCAATTTTAATTTTGTCACTTCAAAATTTAAGTAATAGTTTTGAAAATGCATCATTTAGTTGAAAATTCTTCTTTTAGGTAGAAAATTAATCTTCTCCATAAAAATACATATTTTTGGTTAAAACCATTTGTTTTGTTTTGATGAATCAATTTTGTAAAAAGCAATCCTTTTTGCTCGAAAATTTCCCTTTTTAGGTTTACAATTCAACTATTTTGGTCGAACATTCAGCTATATGTTGAAAATTTATATTTTAGCCCAGAAAATTAAATTGTTTAGTACAAACTTCTTTAATGACTTGAAAATGAAACATGTGTTTACTTTTAGGCTAAATGTTTTTTTTTCTTCAAAATTTAACTATTGCAGATTTTTTTTAAGCTTGGCTCAATTTTTCAAATATTTACTTTTTTAATTTTATTTTGGGCGATTAGAACAAAAACTACGCATCCTATCAAAAGAACAATCTAAAACAATTTTTTAGCTCATTCTTATATAAACAACTTTTGTCTTCTTATTTTTTTTTGTCTTCTTATTTTTTTTTTAGTTTTTGTGACTTGTTCTATAATCTGATATTCTTATTTTTAACATAGTTTTTTACGAATAGAACAAAAACTACGCACCTTATCAAAAATTAAGTAGGAAACAATTTTTTAATTATTTTTGGCAGCACAAATTTTATATATTCCTTTGTATTCGTATCTTACATAGTTTGTGCCAAAAAGTGGAATTTTTTATTTTTCAATATTTTTTCTGCAATCGAAATTTGAATTTTCGATTTTTTCTCAGATAATTCAAAAAATTCCAAAGACAATCTTGTAGGGCTTTCAAAAATCAAGGTTTTTCTTCTCTTGGCTTTTTTTCATATCCGGAGCTTATTTATTTAATATTTTCATTTGGGACACTAAAAAAGTGTGCCTCAGCTTGATTTAATTCGTTTATATATTTAAGAGCGTCCGGGTTTACGGACAGCCGAACGGACGGCATCCAAACAAACGGACCGACAGACGCCAAAGTCAAAACTGGATTATCGGCTTGAGGGGGCCTCAAAATATGGAGATCTGTTGAAAAAATGTGGTCTAAAATTATGGACAATATTAATACTTTCTCTATCATAAATAATAAGAATTTAAAATTGATGCAAACTCCTGTTAAAAAAAAATCCAACGACCAAATTTGGACCAATTTTGTGGGCCAAATTTGTGCCCAGAATTTGTGGGTCAAATTTTGTCGTTAGATTCTTGTTTTTTTTACAGCAGTTCCCAGTGGGCACAAAGTTTGGCAACGTCTTTACAACATCGTTACGACATCTTTACGATAACTTTACGACATCCTATGTCCATGTCGTTACGGTGTCTTTACGATATCGTAAATAAGTCGCATGATCTGACGATGTCTTTACGATATCGTAAAGACAGCGAAACGACATGGACATAGGATGTCGTAAAGTTGTCGCAAAGATGTCGTAACGATGTCGTAAGACTGGCTTAAATAAATGTACTTAAATTATAGACAAATAATATTCTTATATTCACCAACAGAATTGAGAATAAGTGCCAAGATTAAGACAAACGTATAGGCAACCCTCATCTTTTTTAATTCGAGCAAATACTAATTAATCTAATTTTTTGAAGCGTGATTAACAATATTAATACTGCATATTTTAGTGCTCAATTACAGTATACACAACACACATATAGTATCATCATTATCTAAAATGATAAAGTAAAATTTATCCTCAGGCATTTACATTTTATTAAAGCCAGTTTCATGAAAAATTTAAATACTAAATTCGTTACGTCTGATAATACAATTTATATAATGATTTTTTCTGTCCAAAAAAGACGAATTAAAATTTCCATGTGCCGTTAAAACAAATATTTTTATTTTATATTTATTTTTTATGATTAAAACAAAAACTACATATACTGTAAAAAAGTGATCCACAAGAAGGTTGTAGATTTTTTATGGCTGCATAATTTTTGTAAATTCATCTTTCTGCGTACCTTGCATAGCTTAACAGCAAAATAAAAATGTTTATTTTTCATTATTTTAAAAGAGCGAATAAAATTTGCATTTTTGATTTTTCCTAAAGAACAAAAAGATTGTTCTGATAATCTTCTATGGCTTTTAAAAGTAATGTTTTTCATTTTATTTTTTTCTATATCTTTGCTCTTTGGCTTAAACTGTTCATTTTCGCTTTTTTTTATATTTTCATTTTAAAACTGCCATAACCCTGTTAATTTAATTTTTATAAAAGAGCCGTGAGGATAAATTGTTCTATTTTTTGAGTACTGCGAATAACCTTACATGGAATTTTCAAAACTCGAAAACTTTGTCTAAAATTTTGTTTAAATGTGCCCACATTCACCCTGCGAAGGGTGGTTGAGGGGGGAGGGGGGTGTACGAATCTGATACCTTTTCTGATGAGAACGTAAAAAATAGTGTATTTTGTTTTTCTAAGTAAGATTTAAGAACATTCATAGCCCAAATTTTACAAGGTTTTGTCAATGGTCCTTGAAAGTGATGATACTACAGTAATATAAGAGGGTAACCAGAAATAAAAAAATTTGTTTTGTAATCTTTCCAGAAATTTCA
>NC_046662.1:23815704-23821697 GCF_010883055.1 Belonocnema kinseyi | reverse complement strand
GAGGGAGCTCTTCTTAATATTTTGACACCAAAATCATGTCGATACACCTTACCGACTGCGAGTAAAGCCACCCACGCTTTAACTTGACAGACTGTATGTCGTAAAGACGTCGCCAAATTTTGTTCCCACTGGGTTAACAGGAACTTATTAGTCTCCTGAATGTATCTAATAATGTTCTAGAAGATCTCAAACGATTACGCGATACTACTAATGAGTCTCTGGGGGCTTTTAAAAATGTACACCGCCCAACTGATAATTAGAGTGATTTGTTAGTTTTTTGAAAAACTAAAAAACTGGATCCTCAATCGTTAAAGGATCCAACTTGCAAAGAAATCTATATGTTTTTAGAAAAACATATTTGCGTTGTAGAAGCGATACAAGCTTCAAAGATTAATATTAAAATGAGCTCACAAGACAAAAATAAAAATGCTAATTAATCAGGATTTCGGAGTCATAATGCGTCTCCCACCTCTAAATAATTCTTATATAAGGAAAATCTTGAATTGTTCAAATGTTCTCAATTTAAAACATTGTCAGTTGAAGGACGTAAGAAAGTTGTCACTCCCCATCACGGTTGTTATAATTGTTTCACGCTTGGTCATATGCCTTTTAACTGTACAAGTAAACTGAAATGTATTAAATGAGGTGGAAACATAACACCTTCTGCATATCAATAATTTAGAATCTATCACATCGCCATCAGCTGAAACTACGTCTCTACATTTTCAATTGCCGGTTCTGTGTTCTTCTACTTCACCAAATAATAATACTGGTAATGTAGCTCAGGTGGCGACAGCAAATCATAACTCACTGAATAATAACTCAGAAAATGATCCTTCATTCCATTTCTTAAATAATCACCCAAATATATCGCGTTCAACATTACCAGCAAAAGGAATAATCACCTTGAAAGCTGATAACGAAAAAGTTCATAAATTTAGGGTTTTATTGGATCAAGGCTCGAAATGTTGTTTTATTTCAGAAAGGGTGATGACAATTTTGAATCCTAGTTTCCAGAAGGTTAAATCAATAGTTTGTATAGTTGGTGGAGTTAATATTAGCTCTTCAAGAAAATTAACTCAGCTAAATTTGCTTCCTACCGAGAAAAACGGTTATAAAGAGTGTATTCAAGCCGCCCTGCATTGAATTTAGCCGATCCTAACCCCTTTAATTCCCAACAAATACATTTCATTTTAGGTGCTGATAAATAAAACTCGTGCTTATTGCCTGGCCTACAGCAATATCTTAGTCACTCTTACATCTCGATCTACCTTTTTTTGTTGGATCTTGTGGGGTCCAATTATCAAAAATAAAATAGAGACAAACATTCCACTTACAATACATCAGACTATAATTTCTGAAGTCTTGCATGAAGACTTGACTAAGTTCTGGGAATTTGAAGAATTCCTTAATAGAGACCCCCTGACTGACGAAGAAAAGTTTTGCAGGAAACATTCATTTATAACGCACCAACGAACAAACGATGGACGGTACTTAATACATTTATTATTTAGGAATGTGCCCCCAATAAAAATCGGTGCCTACTTCTCTAGATCAAAAATCGTATTGCATAGCATCCTACGAGGATTGACAGAAAATTCAAAACTTGTCCAATTTACATTAATTCGGGTTTTTTATCTAAATATGAGAAACTAGCACCTATGGAAATTGTGAAAGAAGAAGAGCTAGATCATTCTTTTCAGATTGTGTATTTACCACACCACCCGGTTTTGAGAGAAAGTAGTTCTAATACTAAACTAAAAGTTGTATTTCATGTATAAAGTTTGAACTCTGACAATGCATCCTTAAATTTACAATTGCAAATTGGTCTAAAGATTTTAAATCATTTGGTCTCTATAATATCTAAGTGAACGTTTTCACGTTTTGTTCACATGGCTGACGTAGAAAAAATGTTTAGACAAATTTTGGTAGATGCTCGTGACTGCAATTATCAAAAAATTTTATGGTGCTCTCCTGAAAACAATGTGGTTGCCATTCGACTTTTGACTGTCACTTATGGCATGCATGTGCTCCTTACTTAACTAATAAAGTAATTAAACAATTAACTTATCAGGTAGGCCTTCAAATTTATTGGTCTGATTATCACAATACTTTGGGGAAACTAGAATCTCTGAATCTTCGTAGACTTGCGGATGCTTCTTCTAAAGCTTACTCCTCTTCTTAGTTATCTTAGAATTCTCAGTGAAGATTTAAATAATACTCGAATTTGCTTATGAATAGCTAAATCTTACGTAGGCCCCTCCTAAATACTTGTCAATTCTACGTTTAGAATTATGCGGGGCAGCCTTGCCTTCTAAGATACTCCAATTCCTCATGGATATCATATCACTTGAAAATGTCCCCATTCTTTGTCACACCGATTCAGTGACTGTTTTGGCTTGCCTTGGTAACATTCCTTTAAATTTGCCAGTTCTTGTAGCTAATAGAGTTTCTCTAATTTACGAGGCAGTCCCTCGTGCTAAATGGCGATATACTTAGTACCAAGGATAATCCAGCCGACTCTGCTACGAGAGAACTCTCGCCGGAAAAGATTTTAAAGCACCATTTATGGTGGCAAGGCCCACCATGATTAAAATTACACTCTACAAAATGGTCAGGTCATCGCCTCGAGTCTCCGAACCACGAGTTCAAGAATGCCATCACGTTTTGAGTGAAATCAAAAACTCCATTCGATTTAATGTTTAATTTTTCCTCATGGGCTAAAATTTCTCCCAGTAACTGCCTATTGCATGAGGTTTGTTGATTCTTTTGTTTTCAAACACTTTAAATTCCCAAATTCTAAACCTTAATAATTGATTCCTTCTTTCAGTACGCTTGAATTCCGAAAAGACGGAATATTTTGGATCAAACATGTTCCAGTTATCTCCTTCTTGCTTGAACTAAAGACTTTGAGCAAAGCAAGGGAATTTCAGAAAATTCGCTTTGAAAAACCTAAATTCATATTTGAATTCTAAAGGTCTCTTACGATTAGGAGGAAGGTTAGAGAATGCTCCTATAAGCCTTGACCAGATGCATCCCATAATTTTACCACCCCATCACCTGAGTGAAAGTATAGCTATACATGCTCGCATTATATCTCTACACGGTGGTCTAAAATTGATGTTGCATGCGCGAGAAAGAGGGTCTCTTATCCAACAACTAATGGGAAACTTACCTAATTTTAGAGTAACTCCTAATCGCCTCTTTACGCATGCAGGGTTAGATTATGCAGGTCATTTCAATTTACACTTTGCTCCTGGACGTGGCAATAAAAATTATAAAACTTACGTAGAACTTTTTGTTTGTTGCTTAACGCCTGCAGTACATTTACAGCTCGTGTCTGCTGCCTTTCTTGCCACCTGTTGTTGGGGCTCCCGCTCTAACTTACGGTCAGTTTTCTACTCTCTTAACTCAAATTAAAATGTGCCTAAACTCCCACCCTATTGCTCAACTTTCCAAAGATCCAGAAGGAATAGCTTATCTTACACCTAAAAATTTTTTAATTAGGGTTCCTTTGACCAGTATTCCTGAACCATCCATACAATTCACTGCAGAGAAAGGATTACAATCATATTACAATCATCAATGCTTACGTACAATCATTGCAGAAACGCTACAAGTGGTTCAATAAGAGTCTAAATTTCATGGCCGGTGATACTGTTCTTATCAAATATGATTTGCTACCGCCATGTCGATTGCTGTTGGGTAGAATTAATAATGCTACAAGGGAAAGAACAATTTAGTACGATCAGTTAAAGTAAAAACTGCCAGTTCTGAATATGATCGACCGCGAAGAATCATTCTCTAGTTAATCTAGTCCTTTCTGAGAGAATTGAGAGCCGATCTCAAAAAAATTGTAAAAAAGTTCAGGGTGACTGAGTGAAAGTTGATTATGATTTAGGAGGTTTTAGTCTTCCGGACTCAAATTTGTAATATTAAATTGATAGTAGCTGAGAATGCTGAATTTTCATTGACTTTGCATGAATCCGGCGAACTCTAGTTTAAACATTTATAAAAAAACATTCTATATTTTTAAACAATAACGTTACGAGAGAATCTAGAAGATATTATAGCAGATTTTTTTATTTTACAGGAAAAAGGATTCCAAGGTATCAAAAATATTGTAAATAGTTTTATCCTTGAAAAACGTATTTTTTTACTTTAGTGAAAAAATCCTTGATATATAGCTGAGACGAATCCAACAATCTGGTAGTAACACGCGCAGTTTTGTATTTGAAAGGTTGTACAATATAAACATTCATATATTTTAGTTTCACATTTTTTATATAAATGAGTGGAGTGGATAAAGGTCCTTTATATTTACTGTTCTGCATATCATTGAGATTGGATGACGGGTGCCTAAAGGAGCTTCCTACACTTCTTCAGGGCTTATTAACTTAATTATGCCGCCTTCTATGTTTATTTTTGCCCGTAATTGACAGCCAAATCTACCTCTTGCATATATCCCACGAAGTGTTTTAGTATTTGCATTAATCTCGAATATGGCAAAGATATCATGACTGGACGTTGATAAAACACTTTTTTCTTCGGTTGGCAGATGGAGACAAGGATCTGGCATGAAGAGACCTTTAAGGCTCGGCAGGAGGAAGAGACCTTGCAGGAGAATTAGAACTCGACTCTGCAACAAGAAACAGAATATTAAACTTTCCTGATGTGTTCCGTGTCTAAAATAGTTAAAAATTAGGCTAGTAAGAAAATAAGATCTTTTCAGGATGTCCAAAAGAGTTTAACAAAAGTCTACAAAAAATTAGAGATTTAGGGAAGAAAAAATTGACAAAATTAAATGCGTGGTTCACTTGTCTAAAAATCAGAAGAAATTTTGAACGGCAGCAGTTGCTAGTTTTAACAATTAATTTTTTTAGAAAAATTAGAAAAATAACATTATTCTATCTATGAGTAACTTTTTTCTTTCATCGAAGGTAGATTTTCTAATTCTATTTATTCTGAAGGGAGCAAATTTGGAACAGTATTTTTTTTAAATTGAAAAAAAAAATAAAATTTGCATTTTATTATTACGAACCAATCACGAATCGATTGAATCTTAATGAGTCGTTTTTCCCCGGCTATTTTGTATCCTGAACAACCTAACTTGAATGCGTGTAAACGTAAATATTCCTATCTGAAATTAAAAGTTATACAATTTACATACATTCTTGTGCATTTTTTAAAAATTATTTAAATAAATGGCAAGAATTATAATTTCAGAATTTCCCCGAGGCTGAAAATTCTTAAATTCGGCTCTGAGTACAGCCATAAAAAATATGCAAAATTTTTGAAATTTTTTTTGTATGAAAAAGTTTTTAAATATTTTCCTACTAAAAGAACAAAAACTGAGAACTTTGAAAAGCTTTAATTTATAAGAAGATTCTTATTGAAAATCGGTTAAAAATACAACCTCAGTAACTCTTTGTGCCAAAAATATTGTCAAAGCAATTATATTTATGATAACATATTCGTTAAGGTTTCAACTATTTTGTTGCAAATTTGCCCTTTTGATTGATTCCACTGTTTTTGATTTAAATAAAAATATTTTCGCTTAAATATGAAATATGACTTTTTTGTTGAAAATTCGTCTTTTCAGTTAATAATTTGTATTTCTTAGATGAAAATAAATGCATTTTTATAAATGCTCGTCTTTTTGGTACAGGATTAAATTTGTTTCGTTAAGCAAATATGTTTGTGTTAGAAAAAGTACTTAAAAATGTATATCTTTATTTTCAAATTAATTTTTTTAATTCGAAAATTCATCTTCTTCATTTTTAATCGATAATTAAACTACTTGTCGAAAATTAACTCTTTCGTTTAAAGTTCGTCTTTTTAGTTTAAATTTAACTGTTTTCCGTTAAAACTTAAAATCTTTCTCTATTGAAATATAATATTTTTCGTTGAGAATTCATTATTGTTGACTAAAGACTCATAATTATATTTGATAATCTATGTTGTAACATAGTGGCCTGCCACTCGGTTTGACC
>NC_046662.1:23814342-23815692 GCF_010883055.1 Belonocnema kinseyi | reverse complement strand
CCCCCCCCCCCCCTCCCAGACCTAGTTGGAACATTATAACTAAAATAAAGACTAAATACTTTCGACCAGCACTGACTCATAATATATTGATTAGATAAGAGAATGAGAGAAAATTTAGTATAAACAACTGGAGAGTAGGTCGAGGAGCCCTGAGGTTTTCCTCGACTCCTATATTTCATGTCTAATTCCAAGGGAGCTCCTGCAAAGTAGACACCTGCTTCGAACAGAGAAAATCACCACACTCAGCCTCGCCACTGCACACCACGCCTAGTGTCGCTGCACAGTGATCCCAGATCTGAAACGAGATGTGGACCAATACTATGACAGGGCTACGTCCGTGTGAATATAGTAGGAAACGATATAAATAACTGGGTTGCGCGCGCAATCCATTTCTCTTCTTGTGAATTTCGATGCTGGGCTGGCGATTCTTATGATTTGAATACTTCGCGCGCCTCTTTATATACGTATATTTTGAGGTTATGTTATTTCAAGTATAAAATATAAATTATATAAATATTAATACTATTATACTAGGCAGTCTGATAAGTCCCTGAAAAATGAAAAACGGAGACGTTTTTTTTGGCCAAAGTCGGTTTTATTTTTCAACATACTCTCCTTTTAGGTCGATACAGCGAGTCCAACGATTTTCTAACTTTTTGATATTGTCCGAAAAGTACTCGATCGGAAGGTCTCCAAAATACGCCTCAGTTTCAGCTATGAGCTCCTCATTTGAGTAAAAACGCTTACCGGTGAGCCATCTCTTCAGGTTAGGGAACAAGTAATAGTCGCTGGGGGCCAGGTCTGGTGAATACGGTGGCTGAGGAACCAATTCGAAGCCGATTTCATGCAATTTTGCTTGTGCAACTAAGCATGAATGAACAGGCGCATTGTCGTGATGATAAAGCGGTTTTTTCTTCTTCAAATGCGGTCGCTTTTCGGCGATTTCGATGTTCAATTGGTCCAATAATGATGAATAGTATGCTCCGTTTATGGTTTTACCTTTTTTAAGATAGTCCACGAATATTATGCCATGTGCATCCAAAAATACGGAGGCCATAACCTTTCCGACCCACTGTTGCGTTTTTGGACACTTCGGAGCACTTTGGCCCGGTGGAACCCACTGTTTTGCCTGCTGCGTTGACTCAGGAGTGTAGTGGTGGATCCAGGTTTAATCGATGGTTATGAATCGGTGCCAAAACTCTGTCGGCTTACGCGAAAATAATGCCAAATTCTGCTGGGAAGTTGTCGCACGAATTCGTTTTTGGTCCACTGTGAGCAAACGCGGCACCCATCGTGCGCAGAGCTTCTTCATGCCCAAAACTGAATGCACGATATTGCCCACACGTTCCA
>NC_046662.1:23804705-23814242 GCF_010883055.1 Belonocnema kinseyi | reverse complement strand
GTAAACCACTTATGAATCGTTCCAATCGACGGTGTAGAGTCCGGGTAATACTTATCCAGCTTGGCCTTGGTCTCGGATATCGTTTTCTTGCGAAGATAGTAGCGTTTGATCAAAACTCGAAACTCAGACTTTTCCATATTAAAAAGAAACTCGGAGGTTAGTCGCTTCTCAGTGCTGTAACTTGTAAATGCGTAAATATAAATGGCTGAAGTTTTGACAGGCGTCATTTGAAGGATCAAGCTCGACGAAAATGGTTCACATTAGTAAATACTAATGCCATCTCTTAGAATTTTCAGGTACTTATCAGACTGCCTAGTATTTATATTAATATATACATATATTATTAATGATAATATTATAATTATGTTATTTTATAATAGTCTTATTTATATCTTGATCCGCATTTGAAAGAAATGAAAGAAATTAGCGATTTTACAATTTATCTCGTTTGGATAAAAACTCAATTATTTGATTGAAAAATTAATTATTTTGTTGAAAATGTAACTATTTTGTACAAAAAAGTCCTCTTTACGATCAAAAGTATAACTACTTTCTAAAAATTTTTATTTATTTTTTTTATTTGAAGGTTCATCTTTTTCGTTGAAAATACATTTTTGAAAGTGACAATTAATCAATACCATTTTCGGTTAAGAAATCATGCGTTTTGTTAAAAATTCGTCTTTCTTTGTAGAAATTAAATTGTTTTATGGAAAATTTATAATTTTTGATTAAAAATTACATTTTTCGGTTGAATTATCAACTATAAAGATTTTTTGGTTGTAAAGTCGTTCTGTTGTAAATGCAACTATATTGTTAAAAATTAAAATCAGAATTTTTTGGTGGATATACTCTTTTTGTTTTTAAAATTAAATAATTTCGTTGAAAGTTCATATATGTTGTTTGGAAATTGACCTTGTTTAGTAGAAATTCAATCTTTTTGGTTGAAAATGTATCATTTTTGGTAAAAAATGCAATTGTTTGGTTACAATATCAACTGTACATCTTCTTGGGTTTAAAAGTCTATTATTTCACTAAAATTTGAAATACTTTTTTTTGAAAATACCTTTTTTCAATAAGGTTTTTTAATTATGGTTCAAAATTTAACTATTTGCTTGAAAGTTTAACTCTTTCATTGAAAACTCATATTTTTCGCTTAAAAAAATCAACTTTTTGTAGATAATTCTTCTTTTTTACTTTAAAATTAAATAATTTCATTAAAAATTCATGTATTTTGTTTAACATTTGTCTTTTTTTGTAGATCATCAATTTTCTTGGTCGAAAATTTATCTGATTGGTTGAAAATTTAACAACTTTGTTTAAAATTAATTTTTTCTGTTAAAAATTATTTATCTTTATCTGAAAATGTAACTATTATATGATTGATTAAAAATTAATCGTATATATTGGTTAAGTTGGAAAATCGTTTTTTTTTATATATAGAACATTAATCTTCTTGGTCAAAAATTCACCTTTTCCTTTGAAAATTTAACAATTTTGTTGAAAATTCGTTTTTTTTCTTCTTCAATTCAATTTTTTAGCACAGTTTTTATCTGGATATTGTACTATTCCATTTTTGGTTGAAACTTTATCCTGTACATTGTATTAGTTAAAACACCAATTATTTGATAGAAAATTAATTTATTTTGTTGAAAAGTAAACTTTTGGGTTGAATATTGATTTATTTTGATGATTAGATTTTTTTCCTAAAATTAAAAAAACTGCAAAATAAAAAAATTGCTTTAAAATCGCCCTGATTCTTTTTTTTAATAAAATTTATTTTTTTAATTAGAAAATTTCAAATTGAATGGGTTGAAAATATAATTTTTTTAGACTGAAATAATATTTGAAGTTATAATAGAGAATAATTTTAAAAACTAATATCTATTAATTCTTTAATTTTGAACTGATTCAGAATCATCTTGTAAAATCAATTATTTTTTACTTTTTAATACCTTAAATTCAATTCCAAAATTTTATTTCAAAATTCTTTCAATTAAAAAAAATCATATTCGAAAATAAATAAATAAATTTACTATTAAATAATTGGTGCCTTAACTAATACAATGTACAGAATAAAGTTTCAACCAAAAATGGAACAGTTCAATTTCCAGATAAAAAATGTGATAAAAAATTGAATTGAACAAGAAAAAAAAATGAAAAAGAAATAAAAGAAATTGGCGATTTTATTAATGATGTTTGAATATTTCGTACAATTTAAAAATAAAAATATATATGCAATATCAGAATATTAATACCGTGTTTAATTTTTTGTTGTTTATTATATTGTGTGCATTATATTTTATACTTTATATTGTGTATATTATTGTACATAATGCAAATAAATTATATAATTTAGTATGTGATATTATAATTATATATAGAATAGAATAGAATTAATTGTCTTCATTGTATACTCTTACACGTTTTTACAATATTCTTTTGCTCTCTTAAATTTTCAAATAAAACGAGGCTCTTTCTTAGAATTTTTACCTGAACAGATAATAATTAAATCATTAAATCATTACATATTTCTGTGTTTATATTGCAGTTCATCTTGTCCTTAGGATATATTAATCCTCTATTTCATTATTTTCTTCGATATTATAATTTTATTAATATTGATATTAATTAGCTGTAAATTATTGAGCTGGAGTTTTTAAGCGTTTAAATTATCTATTAAACCAGAAAAGTGTAAATAGCCTTTGGACTTTCGAATTTATAAAATTTGATTATGAGAAGTATTTCAGAAATACATACAATTGCTTTAAAAAATTTCCTGTTCCAATTCAAAATTCAGGATGAAATTAGAAAATTCAAACTTTTAAATCTGAAAATGATTTTTTTGAGGTGGGATTATTTTGAATTTTAAACTTTTAAAACTGAAGCTTGACAAATTTTTAATTCAGAAATATTTCATTTAAGCGCTCAATAATTCATACGTATAAAACACAAACCTTTAACACCTTTTAATTTTACAATTCTTTAAATTAAATTATTTTAAAATAGGAAATTACCATTTAAAAATTTTTATGACTTTAATATTTTAGAGACTTCTAGTTAAAAAATATAAATTACGCTATTATTTTTAAGGTTCAAAATGATAATACTTCAAGAAAATTTCAGTACGTAACATTCGAAATTGAACGATTAAACCAATTTTTGAACTAAAAACTTTTTAAAATAAAAGTTATATTGTTTTTATTTCAAGTCGTTCCAGACTAATATTTTTGCATTATTATTTAGAGATAAAAATTTGAGTTTGCCAATTGAAAATGTTAGAAATTAACTTACTATCAAAATAATTGAATTTTCAACTAAAAAAAAGAAAGTAACAAATTTCCAACAAAATAATTCCATTTTCAACTAAAATGATAAATCTTCAACAAAAAAAGTTTGAATTTTTAATTAACAACTGTTGAACTCATCCGAAAAGATATAAATTTTACACAAGAGTTGACTTTTCAGTCAATGAGGCTTTTTTTAAATTGTTTAATTTCAAAGCCAAAAAGTTGATTTTTTTACAAAACAGTGTAAACTTATTTTTAAACAGAATAGTTCAAATACTTCTGCTTAAAAACCCAAAAGTTTACTTTTCAATAAAATAAATTAATTTTTGATCAAGAAGATTAACGTTCTATAAAAAAACGACTTTCCAACTTAACCAATATATATTATTTATTTTTAATCAATCATATAATAGTTACATTTTTAGATAATTTAAAGAAATGATTTAATTTCAAAGTCAAAAAGACGAATTATCTACAAAAAGTTGAATTTTTTCAGCGAAAAATATGAGTTTTCAATCAAAGAGTTAAACTTTCAAACAAATATTTAAATTTTCAACCATAATTAAAAAACCTTGTTAAAAAAGGTATTTTTTACAGAGTATTTCAACTTTTAGTGAAATAATCGACTTTTAAACCCAAGAAGATGTACAGTTGATATTGCAACCAAACAATTGCATTTTTGACCAAAAATGATACATTTTCAACCAAAAAGATTAAATTTCTACTAAACAAGGTCAATTTCCAACAAAATACATGAACTTTCAACGAAATTATTTAATTTTAAAAACAAAAAGAGTATTCCCACCCAAAAATTATGATTTTAATTTTTAACAATATAGTTGCATTTAGAACAGAACGACTTTACAACCAAAAAATATTTATAGTTGATAATTCAACCGAAAAATGTAATATTTAATCAAAAAGTATAAATTTGCCATAAAACAATTTAATTTCTACAAAGAAAGACGAATTTTTAACAAAACACATGATTTCTTAACCAAAAATGGTATTGATTAATTGTCAGTTTCAAAAATGTATTTTCAACGAAAGAGATGAACCTTCAAATAAAAAATAAAATAAAAATTTTTTAAAAGTAGTTAAACCTTTGGTATGAAAGAGGACTTTTTTGAACAAAATAGTTACATTTTCAACAAAATAATTAATTTTTCAATCAAATAATTGAGTTTTTATCTAAACGAGATGAATTCCAAAATCGCAAATTTCTTTAATTTCTTCCAAATTCGGATCAAGATATAAATAAGACTATTATAATATAATATAATTATAATATTATCATTAATAATATATGTATACATTTATATACATATAATAGTATTAATATTTATATAATTTATATTTTATACTAGGAACAACATAACCCCAAAATATACGTATATAAAGAGGCGCGCGAAGTATTCAAATCATATGAATCGCCAACCCAGAATCGAAATCTGGAAATATTAAAATCCCAATCTCTTGATTTTATTTCAAAGCAGATAGAGATATAAATAGAACCGCCGAAGTGTTCCGACCGGCAATCGTGCACCTTCGAGTTTTCAAATTCAGAAGAGGAGAAATGGGTTGCGCGCGCAACCCAGTCATTTATATCGTATCCTCCTATATTCACACGGACGTAACCCTGTCATAGTATTGGACCACATCTCGTTTCAGCTCTGGGATCACTGTCACTGCATCTCTTAGGGTATTGGCATGTGACGGCTTGCGTATTGCCGTCGATTAAACTCGTTGATTTTATAATCTGAGTCGATAAAGAAGAAACTTTCTTTATCGTTGGATACGAGTTAATTTAAATTCTATGAAAAAATAATAATTGTTTTATGAAATTGCTTATTAAAGTTATTTAGGGTGTTAGTATAAATTCTTGAACATTCTCTCTCTCTCTCTTCTTCTTTAATTTTAGGATAAAATAATTTGCTTAATATACCTAATAAGATAAAATGGTATACATGAAAATGTAGCCTTATTAAAAGTCACGTACGCCGGGGCCTGCGTGGTCAGCTTAATACGTTACGGCATTCGTTAGCGGGCTCCTATTGGTCAGGCTCAACGTCAAGGGTTTGCACTTGACTCCCCTACTCTAATGCTATCCTTGCACGTAATCCAAAAATGCAAGATTATAAATATATATGACTCGGGGAGGAATGGCAGATATCCTTGAATCGTTGATATTCATAGAACCCGCGTCACTCGAGATCTTAAATATTAAATATTTTGATATAGAAAGTAGAATCTAAAATGTATAAGTTCCGCGTAACTTAGTGTAGTCGTCGAATCTAGTTTATGTGTAACATTAAGAAAAGTTAGATATAGAATTTAATAATAATAATAATAAAAAGTTTATATTAACTGTTGTGTGTGTGTCCCATGGATTAATGTGCAAAGTTAGTGAATAAAGTTATTCATTTAAAATGACATTTTTACTTGTGAAATTTTTAATTTCATCACCTGTGATTATTATAAGGATTTAAATAACCGCGGTAGTTGATTTTCAAATCAACGCCAGTCAGCAGCGAACCTTACGACTAGAAAAGGAATCACCAATCAAAGAATAATTCTTTATATTATTCGGTGGATCCGAAAGGTAGGACGTAACATCGCACAAGAAAATACGTGTGCAGTATGCTGGGAACAGCTCACGCACAAGCCGCCCGTGTACACACAGAGAGTACCAACCAATCATACCAACCAGCAGCGCGACATATCGCACGCTATTGGTTAGCGGTCCCTCTGTGCATGGAGAGATCGTGTCTGAGCCGTTTCCAGCATACTGTACACGTATTTTCTTGTGCGAACACCTTTATCACGAAAGCCACTATATACACACGATGGGTCCGTTTACTGATTTCTCACTGGCTCGGGTATAATTATAAAAATTTATTTACGACGTGTGGAACTATACTCAGTCCGGCATATGTCAAAACAAACCGTCTTAGCCATCTTGCCAGGAAACATCGAGCCGGCAAAACCATGATCTAATAAATACATGGTCTAGCCACTTGAGGGCCCTGTTTCGTTGAAGTCACGCAACCACTTAATTCCACCATTTTGTTAGTTCGACCGCGCAGTTTGAGTTTGACACGTAAGACTGTACGGCGAACTGTTATAGGAAGAAATATTATGAGAATAATAAAAGAATGAATTCAAAAAGAACTTGCAATGGACATATTAGAACATTGGTGAGGAAATAAATTAAATTCAGACCAGAATGTAAGTTTGTAAATATTAATGAATGAGAATAATTGAAATTATATACAATTTTTGATATTTATGATAATGAATTTCATTTTAAATATCTTCGTTTGCCAGTGAATGAATAATTCTCAGGTGGACAATTCTTTCAGAAATATATATGTAAAAATGACAGAGGTTTGTAATAGAATTACGCGGGTTCGTCAACTTTACAGTATGCAATATTATAGGGGTTGGCCAACATTTATTGTAATTTTGAACAGTCTACTAAGAATAAGGGAGAATTTTAATGTAATACAATGTGATTTCATATCATATCTAAAAAGTGAAAAGGCAAGAGGGAGTTACTGACAAAATGAAAATTGTGCCTGACAGCAGTAAAAATTTCCGTCAAATTGATATCGCCATCTACAACAAATAAAATTTTGCCTCCGTATCGGGTTAACACTTTTTTTTTTAACTCGAGATAGTGATGAGAAATGAAATACTCAATAAAAAGAAATGTTCGTACCTTTAAAATTGAAGTTTAAAAGTTTCCAATTCAAAGATGGTGCATTCAAATGCTTAATAACTTACACGTATAAACTGGAAGGTACTAACACATTTAAACTTAACAGTTTTAAGTGAAATGCAAATAAACTTCAAAATGTAGAATTTTTATACATTATAGAGATCAAAGATTTAGATTAGTTCAAAAAATATAATTAACATGTTCAATAGTAAAAATAAAAGAATCAAGCAATAAACTCTAAAAATCTAAAAAATTATGTTATTTTAAGTAATTTTAAACTAGATACATTTAAAATTGAAAAATATTTTTTTAACATAACATTTCTTAAATTAGAAGTTAAATTATTTAAATTTTAAATATTCTAATTAAAAAAAATTAAATTTAAATTCAGAAGAAACAATAAAATACTTATTATTCATACAAATATTAGAGTAATATTAAGAGATATTTAGAAGTTTTAAAAAGATTCGAATTAAATTTAGAACTTGAAATAATTTGAAATACTTACAGCCGAATTTAAAATAAAATTTATATTTTTGCAGATTTTAAACTAAATATTTAGCTTTTTTTTTAAATTGTGAAAGAATACAAAAAATATAAATTTTCTGAAGATTCTTAGGAAAATTGAAAATAATTTTTCAATTTGAAAATTATTGTAACAGAAAGTTTAAGGAGATTCTTTAGGAGATTTAAAAAATGATCAAAGAAGAACATGAAGAATTTGAAATTGAATGAAAAAATGGTAGGAAGTTTTCGATAAATTAAAAAATATATTTAGAATTTCTGAAGAAAATGTAAGCACACTTCGTTTAAATTACTTGAAATAATTTCAAGTTTTTAATTAATTTTCAATCTTTTCAAAACTTCTACATATCTCTTAAAATTACTCAATTTTTTGGTACAAATAATAAGTGTTCAATTGTTATTCATGCGTCAAAATTTAACAATTTCACTTATAAATGAAACACTTTTCAAATAGAATAATCAAAATTGCAAAGCTAAAAGATCAAAAGTTTTTCAAAAATCTAAAGATTCAAAGCTGTCTATGTAAAACAATTTAGTATTATTATGGATTTATTTTTAAGTTAAAAATAGTAAAACGCACGATTACATTTTTTAATAGCTGAAATTTATTAATATATGGACGTAAACATATGTTACGAATTCCGTATGAATATGGACTCTTCAAATTCTATTATCTATAATACGATTGGGATAGAATCTAGATTGAAACTGCACGTCTTATTAAAAAATCATTTATAAAATATTTGTAAATGTGTTTTATGTTCACAATTGTTATTCACTAATTTTTACATTCTCATCATTTATGATTAAAAGAATTGTCTAAGAAGTGACACCACCGTTTTTCAACGGATCTCCACGTTTCAAAATCCCCTAAATACAAAAATCATTTTAGAGATTTTTTTAAATTCTTCAGACAATTTTTTTTACATCAATCGAAAATGAACATTTCAAGACAAACAACGGACGACATAAAAAAAGTCACAAAAAGAAAAACACTGCTTTTTGAAAACCCCTTCAAGAATATCATAAAAACTTTTTGGATTTTCTTGGAAAATCAAAAATTCCAATTTTTATTGCACAAAAAATAATAAAAAATTCCAGTTTGTGGTCAAACTATGCAAGACACGAAAAAAGATAAATGAACAAAAATTGTGCTTACATAAAAGATCTACAAATTCGTTAATAATTACTTCTTGATATGATGAGTGCTTTTGTTTTATCGTGAAAACTAACATTGAAAATTAAAAGAAAATTTTTTTAAATTGTGGAAAGACAACAGACATTACAAAAAAAATGATTTCACAAAAATTGTTTAGCCGAAAAAGAGCTACAAATTTGTAATAATTTATTAAGTTGTCTTTATTTATGATCAAGACAGTATGAGAATTACCAAATTACGTAAAATACGAAAAAAAAGTCTCAAAGAGAAATTATAGTTTTTAAAAAATTCTATCAAACGTCTTTGAACCATTTTCAAATAGGACTCATAATTTTGTTTTTATTTATCGTGAGTAATGTACAAACTATGTAAAATTCTAATATTATTCCAAAAGACACGAGATGCGTAAAAAATCTGAAAGATGATTTTTAGGATATTTTGCTTTGTTCATAAACAATAATATGTAAACAAAAATTTTGAAGGACCCATTTCAAGGGCCTCACCCCCGGTTCCCACTATTTGATTTTCATCATTTCCCAACGCCTCCTGCCTTGCACTTCCTCGACCAATCAAAACCCGCACCCTACCCTTTGCTTCCTCGCCAACAGCCAAATCAATTAAATTTCACCGGTCATATCGTATCTGTCTCGTATTAAAACTTCGCTTGTACGTTACTTTGTACAAACTTTTTAAAACCACACAGTCCACCATGCAGTTGCTTGTATATATATATACTTCTCTTAGCGTCAGATAGTATCCGTATTCTCTCAAAAATATGCTGTCTGATGGTCAGCAGCTTTGACTTGTTAAGTGTGTGATAACGGGTCCGGAGTTCGCGCGCGAAC
>NC_046662.1:23791616-23804605 GCF_010883055.1 Belonocnema kinseyi | reverse complement strand
GTTAATTCCTTCGGGACCACCCCTGGACATTTGTCCGCGACTGCCTATTTATTTTTGTAACCATATTCAGCAGAAACCCTTGGTACAGGGACCCTCTATCCGTAACCCGTGGACGCGTTCGGTGGCTTTGTCATAGGCCCTTCAGTTTTATTCTAGAGGAATCAAAACCGAACCGAAATATATATACATTTCTTTTAAAATATATGGATTAAACATACAAATCCTCTTTCGTATTTTATTTACCAAAATTTTAGCCCTAATTCTAAATTGCCGTTTTCAAAGGAATTTATCGTTCTTAAGCCACGTGACGAGAGGGTCACGTGACCAAACCTGGTCTTCGATTTTTTTCCCAACTTACGTCTGAACGAAATGAGGTATCGCTCTAAAAGTTTAGGAAATAAAAGAGGAGGTAATAAAGTCCAGGTCTCTGCTTTGTTCCGGTGGAAATTTTGAGAAAAATTTTTTTTCTGAAGAAAAGACCAACATGCAATAATTTGTCTCTGGTCTTAAATAATTAGAATAGTGAAAAACGTTTTTTCTTAATTTCTATTTTGGAACAATACCGAACGTGCTGTCTTCAAACCCTGCAAGCAATTTCTAATATTGTCAATGGGCTAGTTATGAGGTTTATATTTATCAAAGTGGGACAAAACAACAAAAATCGCTCACGAAAATTATGCACTAATAATACAAAAACTAATGAGTGCACTTGAAATGCAAATAAACATATTTGGTCTGATTGCATGATTACCGTCAAGGAATGTTAAAAGTCAAACTTCTGCTGTAAAACTTAAATGTGTCCCTCGATAATCATTATTTGCATGAATAAACTTTTTTCTTCCTCCAACTCTTAGCAAGGCCACAAACGATCCTTTAATATTTATTAACATTTCCCGAAAAAAATTTCCACGTGGTGGAACACGTGCCAACATCCATCAGCGCTGATCCAGACTTTAGCTTAGAAGTAAGAAATTTTCTGTACCACCAATTTACCCCTCATATCTTTTATGTTCCCATCATATGTTTTCACTTGCTCGTATACAAATTTATTGATACTTAAAACGATGGCGGAAAAACAGATAGCAGATCTAAAAATTAAAATTACTAATACGCAACGAAAAATTACAAAATTTGCAACGTATTTAGAAAAATTTATCCCAGATCACGATTTCTCGGAATTAGACAAGAGAAATCAAGAAAAAATTATAAAAGCCTCTTAGAATTTGAAATTTTACAAACAATTCAATCGTTACAATCGCAACATCATTTGCCGAACTCACTAAAACGCACTATTAAATTTACAATTTATTTCGAAAGACTTTCCCGTTCGCTCGTTAGTCGATCAAATTCAAAAACACATTAGAACACTTGAAGTCTTGAAGGAACCCGTCAATCAATGGGGCACACTTTCAGTTGAAATTATTAAGCAAAAATAAATTTGTTCAATTGTGAAAACTGGGAAGAGGCTAGCTGTGAATCCGATAACCGCACGTACAAGGAAATTTTGCACCTCGCACCTCGCTTTTGTGACTGTGACGACAAAATCTCCCAGTGCTTATTTTCAGGCGGAACACTCGATATATAGTTGTGAATCGTATAAGAATTGACACCCTCTGAGCTTTTCGAAGCTGACAATCCAAGTATTTTCGAGTATTTTTGGATGCTGGATCTCAGACCAATTTTATCACTTAGAGCATTCCATCTTTTTAAACTTCATAGAAAATCGGTCAATATTTCGGTCTCTTGTGTTGAAAATATTTCCATAGGAATTAAGCATTCAGTTTCAGCAACATTGGAATCTCGTTTCAGTAAATACTCCAAGAATCTCAATTTTCTTGTCCCAAATCGATTCACAAAAACAATCCCCTCTGTAGAAATTAATCAAACAGCCCTTGAAATCCCTAAAAAGATATTTTTAGCTGATCCTGAATTCCACAAGCCATCAGAAATCGATGCTTTGATTGGAGTTGAATTGTTTTACAAACTCTTATGTGTAGGACAAATTTCGCTGCAAACCCATCCAGAGGCCGTGTTGCAGAAAATTTAGCTTGGTTGGATTATCGATGGATAAATAAATAATTCTTTTTCTAAAAATCACGTGCAGTGATTGACTCTGCCCTTATCGACTCGAATCTTATAAAATTCTTGGAAATCGAAGAAGTTCCTTCAATAAAATTACTGTCCCAAGAAGAGAAAGCTTGAGAATCGGATTTCAAAATTAATGCTCAACCCTACCTGGAAGTTTGTTACATTGTAACAATGCCTTTCAACAAAAATAAAGGGAACTCGGAGATTCGCATTCCTTTTAAAGACCTCTAAATTAAAAATAAATTGTTGTCATTTTTTTAACAGATTATAAAGGTTTAAAGCATTTATCGTTGATGAAAGATAAAGATCTCGCTATGCCTCGTTTCTATCTTCCCCCTCATGCAATGATATGGAAAGATCATATCACCTCCAAAATTCGCGTTTTTATCAACGGTTCGGCGAAAACCTAGGCAGGCATGTCACTGAATGACTCTTTGATAGTTGGTCCTAAATTTCAGGACGACTATTTCTTCCTTTTAACATGATATCGCTTACACAGATTCGCGTTGACTGCCGACATAGAAAAAATGTACAGGCAGGTTATAGTGCATCAGGTTGATGCGTAAAAGAATTCGCTTTAGATACTGTCACATACGCACATCCTGTGCTTTCTTTCACGTCATACGTGGGCTTCATCAGCTGGTTGATGACGAAGAAGCTCAGCATCCTATCGCAGCCTCAAGGAAAAATGCAGTTTAGTGAAATTCCTGAGCAGAGAAAAATTATCGTTTCAATTTTCGCCATGATTGAACTCGTAGCTGCAATTAAAACAATAATTAATATGACGCAATCTGACGCGTTTTCAAATGAAATTAAGTTTTTAAACCAGGGAGAGAATAATGATAATAAGAGTCGCTTGACCCCTTTAAAATCATTCCTAGACAAACAGAGAATCTTTAGAGTATATGGCAGGCTAACTTATTCAAAATTGCCTGATGAACCAAATCACCAGATATTATTGCTTTCTAATCATCATGTCACTCGTTTAATTATTCGTGAAGAGCATGACATGCTCAAACATACGGGAAATCAAGCGACCTTGTACTCCGTCCGCGAAAGTATTTGGCCTTTCGACGGTCGACACGTCACGCACCTTGTAGTGCACATTAAATTAATCAGCGATCTGACCACAGAGGCTTTTATCGCTTGCTTGAAAAGACTTTTCTCTAGACGAGGAATATCGAAAACAATCCATTCGAACAATGTCACGAATCTTTTCGGTACTACCCGAGAACTAATGAAACCTAATAAATTATTTCATTTGGCTGAGTACAATGAAATTGTTCAAAAAATTTAAGCTTATTGAAAGGTCAGTTGGAATTTCATTCCCCCTATAACATCTGCTTCCCGCAAATGGACCTACGGGTACAGCCTAAAATCGGCTATCTGCATGGCAGCTGGCACAAAAATTTCGCTAGCATTTTTGGAAGAGATATGTAGAAGAAAGAATATCTCTATCAAGTAACCGCTCGCAGCAAATGGCAAGGCAATGCAAGGCCTTGCATCAATTTGCATACCATGGTCGTTATCAAGCAAGATAACCTCCCACTCTTGCAGTGGAAACTCGGTCGAATAATCGACACTCATCTTGATCCAGACGGCACCATCAGTTTAGCTACGATGAAGACTGATACGGGGGAGTACAAGCGCTACATAAAATAGTTATGTCCTCTTCCTATCGAGTATTCTTCAGAAGCTGAAAAGGTTAAGACATCTATATAATAATGGACTCTCAAATAATTTTTGATTCAATCTTCGTCAAAAATATGTATCTAAGTTTAGAATTTATTGCACTTTATTGATTTTCTCGTTATGTTAAATTCGAATTTCTTTTGCTTGTTTTCATGATTAGTTATAACTGGCTCTATATATAATTTCTAGTAGTGTTTGGTGAATGCGTTTGTTCAAAAGGCGCTCAATCTTGCGAGCCAAGCGAGCCGCGCGCCCAGTGCGCAATTAGAATTTTCCTGCCAAGTTGGCAGGTTTTTTTTTTTAGTGTGTGTGGCTTGTCCCAAAAACAAGAAAGGCTTTTCTTATCTTGGCTTTTTTCATGTCAAGCGTTTTTTGTCCGTATCTAAAAATTTTTAATCTGAAAAAAATGGGTTTGAAAAATTGGTTAGTAAACAAACTCGTTCTATCATTTGCGACCTTAAAAAAGTGTGCCAAAGCTCGATTTGATTCATTTATTTATTCGAAAGTTAGCGTGTTTACGGACGTCTGGATGGACGGACAGCGAAACAAGCGGGCACATAGACGCCATCGTCAAAACTATATTTTCGGCTTAAGAGGGTCTCAAAACATGGAGATCCGTTGAAAAAAGGTGGTGTAAAATTTCAGTCACTTTTAATACATATATTTTTATTACAATACTATAACAGTGACGCAAAGTAGAAAATAAGAAAAACAATAAGCTTTTGTTTTAGCAATCTTCGCCTCATAAGCAACTGAATCTTTTCTTTTGGTTTCGCAATCGTCGTGGTGAGTAGTGGGAGAAGAAAAAAGAGCTGATGCGTCAAGCTACTTATAGAATACATCATAATCTGAAAATTAATTTTTGCCTAGTAGGTCCATTTTCTCGGATCGCGTAATTAGCTACAAAAAAATTTACCTAAAATTATAGACATATAGATATTATTATATTCACCAATAGAATTAAGGATAACCGCCAAGATTGAAACAAGCGTATAGACAACCCTCATCTTATTTAATTCGAGCAAACACTAATTAATGTAATTACTAAGAACGTGATTCACAATATTACTGCTACAATCTTATCTAAAATAATAAAATAAAATTTGTCATCGCGTATTTACATTTCATTAGAGCAAGTTTTATAAAAAAAAAGTGTAAATAATACATGTGTTACGTCTGATCTCACAATTATTAGAATAATTATTCTACCCAAAGAAAAGACGAATTAAAAAAAAATACTGATTTTCAACAAGGCAGATCAAATTTTAACCTGATATAAGAACATAAATCCAAGAAATAAATCAATTGCGAGGAATAATGTGCAAATTTTATTTATCATTATTTCTTTAATATTTGTTTCTAATTTGGCATTTAATTTTATTCTGAGTTACTCTGAAAACGGATAAATTCAATCAATTTCTGTTGGTCTTCCTTGTCTCCCTTGTCGTATTTCCAAAACTTCAATTTTTTATTTTTTAAATTACTTTTTACGATTAAAAGAAAATCTACTCATCCTATCTAAAAATGATTATTAAAAAATTTGATTATAATTTTGGCTAAATAACTTTTAATTAATTTTGTTTCGTATTATGTGCTGTATAATTTTTGTAAATTTATCTTTTTTCGAATTGCGCACAGTTTGTCAACAAAATTTATTTTTTTATTTTTTTATGGAGATCAAAATTTTCATTTTCAATTTATCATAGCAAATAAAAAGTTTCTTTTGATAATCTTTTAGGAGGCTTTAAAAAGTCATGCATTTCGTTCTTTCTATATCGTTTGTTGTTTCCCTTAAAATGTTCATTTTTGTTTCTTTTTTTATTATTTTGAAATTGCTATAACTCTGTTGATTTTCTTTTTATCAAAAAATAGTCATAAGGATAAATTTTGTGAATTTCTGTGTACTGTGAACAACCTTACATAGAATTTTCAAATCTTAAAAAAGTAGTCTCAACTATTTTGAAAATTCTCCCTTCAATTCAAGTAACAAATATAATACCTTCTCTGATGAGAATGTAAAAAATCCTATTGTATATATGTTTTGAAATTTGCAGAAATGAGCTTTCTAAACGCTTTTTCAATAAAAAAAACTGGCTTATCCGAAATATTTTTGCGTAAAATTTAATTTCTCCAAACTTTCTTAATTTTATAATTTTGTATACAATTTGTGAACACATTATCAAATAAAAATATAAACAAAAAATTGTATATTTAATACACTTTCTTTACATAATTTAAAAGAAATTTTGACGCGAATTTAATATTTAAGCGTTTTAATCAATAGAGTACGAACAAATTAAAAAGAAGGCCAAATATTGGGCCCTAGGAATTTCCTAATTTTCAGTTTGGTGTCATAAACTTTGATTACAAAAGTTTTGAATCAAAACAAAACACACACTAAGGTAAATATCCTAATTCGGGAGGATTTAAGGACTTGTGTATCGTGTGTTGCTTTTAAAAGTATTTTAAATCATTTAAATCGAGAACAGTTCCTAATACCGCACAATTTGAACATTTTTAATAAATATTTTGTCTGTTCATCGATATAAACAAACAATATTCACTGAATAACAAACATTATTTCATGCTGTTTCCGTGAACTTATTTGGGGGAATGAATTTTTTCTCTGACCCAGTTTGGGCGAATCAAGTGTCCCAATTTGGGCGAACGACGCCATGTTAGATTTCCTACAGGGGCGAAATATCGTCATTGATAAGTACTGATACATAATTTTAGTTGTAATCAGAAATTTGAAAATTTTAACGTAAAAATTTTTCAGTAGAATAAATCACGTAATTAAAAAAAAAATACTTTTTTAATATCCAATTATTAATTTAGTTTTTTTATTTCAATAATTTGAAATTCATGCCAAAAAACGAAATCTCGCATCTACAACTTTAAAAAAAAGATTACTGGTACTTGTAACAGTCACAAATTTATATATTTTAGTTTTATATTTTTTTATATAAATCATTGGGGTGGAGAAAGTTCCTGTATGTTTACTGCTTTGAATATCTTTGTGATTGGATAACGTGTGCCTAAAGGAGTTTCCTTAACTTCTTCTGGGCTTATTAGCTCAATTATGCCGCTATCTATGTTTATTTTTGCCCGTGATTGAAAGCCAAATCCAGTTCCTGTATATATTCCACGAAGTGAATTAGTGCTTCCAGTGATCGAGAATATAGCAAAGATATCACCATTGGACGTTGATAGTACACTTTGTTCCTCAATTGGCATGGGCAGAATGATCTTCTGGTCTCCTTTCACATAAATTGGTTTATCGCGGGGAAAAATGTATCTACGAATTTCAAATAATCGGTTCAGATTTGTCTTAGGAATAAACCGTACAAATCTAAGTTCTTCAAGTGTATATCCAAGTATGCGTAAAGAAGAATGCCTGGCAGAGAAGGACCTGGCACGAAGAAAGCTTTCCGGCATTACAGGAGGAGACAAGGATCTGCCATGAAGAGACCTTTGAGGCTCAGCAGGGGAAAGAGACCTTGCAGGAGAATGAGAGGAAGAAGGTTCGGAACGACGAAAGCACGGAATAGAGGCACCATTGGGTAAGCAATCGAATTGTAAACTCAACTCTGCAATAAAAAACAATATAAAACTTTCCTGGTGTATTCCTTGTGTGATCGTAATTGGGCAGCACCAAAGTGGCAGGTATTCACGTTTCTTACATGAAGCGATGGATCAATGGGCATATAGGAAATAGTTGACAGATAAACCAATGAGAAAATAAGGCTTTTTTAGGATGTGCAAAAGAGCTTTAGAAGAGTCTACAAAAATTAGAGATTTAGTAAAGAAAAAATGGAAAAAATTAAACACGTGGTTCACTTGTCACTCGTGCTTCACTCATCACTTGTCAAAATGTTCCATGTTCTTCCTGGTGAATTTCGTTATAATAAAAGTAGCTAAAAATCACAAGCATTTTTGAATGACAATCTCTCGCCTCAGGATATTGTTTTTGGAAGGAAAAGATATTATTTTCTCCTATAAATAGCTATCTTCAAAAAGGCAAAATAAGTGAATTTTGTTATAAGATTTTTTTATAGCAATCACATTCGTTGTAGTTTTGTTTTTAGTTGTGACTAGCGCACGTTGGGGTATGGGGCTGGGCTTTGCATGAAATTTCCTGTAAATTGTAATCCGTACGTGATTTTGATGTTTGTATTTTTTGATGAAATGCTAACATTATCCGGTTACCTATAACAGTCCTCAAAAACGTTGATTAAATAATTCATTATTTGATATATAATTAATTCGTTGGAAAATTAATATTATTGGTTGACAATTACTTTGTTTCTTTAATTAAACAATTTTATTTTATTTTTCTTGTTGAAAATTATGTTCTTTTTCAATCACTTATTTTAATTTTTGGATAAACATTTTTCTTTTTCATGTGAAAATTCAAAAGAATTTTTTTTTAATTCGTCGTTTTGTTTTTAAACTTCAACTATTTTGTATAAAATCCAGCTTTTTTTTAAATAATCAATATTTTGAATTAACTATTTTTCTCTGTTAATTTGAGAATTTTTCTGGATTTTAAATTCAACTAGTTGTGAAAAATTAACTTTTGTTGAAAAATCGCATGGTTCACTAGAATTTAACTGTTTTTAGGTAAAAAGTAAAATATATCTTTGTTAGAATATCAATTATTACAATTTTCGTAGAGAATTAATATTTTTTGACTGATGGTTTTTTTTGACAATTCAACTATTTGGAAGAAAATTAAACTCGATTGTTAAAAATTCATTTTTTTTAGTAGATGATTCATCATTTTAACTAAAAATTTACTTCTTTGGGCAAAGATTCTTTTTTTTTTTGATAATATGTTTTTGATGGAAAATGTACTTATTCCATTTTCGGTTGAAGGTTTATCTTTTATAATGTATGAAATTCCTCAAAATTTAACTAAAAATCCAACTATCAAATTTAAGTAAAACCGTCAATTAGTCCTATTGTAAGTTAAAAAAAGATTCTTCTTTGATAAAAAGAAAAGAACAAAAAGTTCCCTAAAAAAACTCTCTGGACAAAAATAAAAAGAAAGAAAGAAAACTGAGAAGGGAAACAACGAAATCCCCTTCCTTCTATTTTTTATTTTGTTCGTTTTTAAAATTTTTATTATTATCAACTAGATAAGGGTGCTGTGTGACTATCAAGGGGTTGATGAATATTATTTATAAATGTTCTTTTATTGTGACTTGATATTAATAAAAATCAAAAAGACGAAAGAAATGAAAAAAGGAAGGGGATTTGGTCCAGATATTTTGTAAAGCACATTTTTTTGGAAAATTTTTTTTAATTACAATAGGTGTTACATTTTATGGTGTTTGTTTATGAACATATGGTACGAATGTATAAATATGAATCCTTTTCGAATTCTATTTTCTGTAGATTAAATTGCGCAAACTCTTATTTGCGTACAGCTTAAAAAATGTGTATTTAAAATGATAGACATATAATATTATTATATTCGCCAATATAATTGAGGATAACAGCCAAAAATAAGACAAGAGTATGAATAATCCTCATCTTTTTTAATTGGAGCAAAAGATAATTAATGAAATATTTTTAAGAACGTGATTCACAATAGTGCTGCTAAATCTTTTAATTCTTTAACACAGAATATAACAAATTTGCCGTATAATTCTTATCTCGTAGATTGTAGGCGTCAAACTTGTTTTTTTAGATATTTACATTTCATTAGAGCCATTTTTAACGAAAAAAAATGTTCACATTATGTTCTTCGAAACTGATAATACAATTTATGAATTAAAATAAGATAAAATGAATTAAGATTTTGAAAATAAAAGACGAACTTTAAAAAACATAAATTTTAAACCAAATAGTTAAATTTGCTACTAAAAAAGATCTTATTAAAAGTTCCTTTTTTGTTCAAATAGTTTTGTTTTTATATAAAATTAAAATTCTTATTGTTGAAATATTAACTATTACATATTTCGTTTGGAATTGATTTCTTTGGTTGGCATATCAACTATATGGCATAAAGTTAAATTACTTTTTAAAAAACTACTTTCTAGGAAATTCAACTATTTTGTTAAGAATTTTGCTGTTAAGAAGTCATATTTCTTATTGGTAAATTCATCTTTATTGGCTGAAAATTAACTATTTTGTTGAAAGCTAAACTATTCTGATGAAAATACCTTCTGCTTTAAAAAATTATTTTTATTAACTGTAGGTGGACAACTTATCTTTTTTTTTGTTGTTAAAAATTCGTTTTTGGTAAAAAAAATGAATCTCCTTTTAGAAAAGAGCTTATCTTGCTTGAAAAGTCATCTTCGTAGATTAAAAATTTAGCTATTTAGTAAATGTTCTACTATTTTGTTGAAAATTTAATGATATTAATAAAAATGCAAATATATTGTTAGAGTCATAAAAATTAAGTTTTTGCCAAAAAAATCCACTTTTTGAATCGAAAACTAAAATTTCTTCTAAATAATTCGTCTTCTTAACTTGAAAATGAAACTACACTTTTAAAGTCCAAAGGTACGAGCTCCAAATACACTAGTGGTCCACAGACCCGAGCGTCAAGACTCTAAGGGAGCAGCAAAATTTTTAATTTTTTCAATATGCTCCAAATACGCTAGTGGTCCACAGACCCGAGCGTCAAGACTCTAAGGGAGCAGCAAAATTTTTAATTTTTTCAATCACCACGAATATTGACTTTGTATTTTAATAGAAATTACAATGGAGCAGCGCAACGATTTTTTTTGAGAAAATGTATTTTAAGAAACCTTGGATTTGCTAAAAAGTTTCGGACAAGAAAACTTTTAGGTCACTACTATATTACTTCGTGCATTAATAAAATACAGTTTGTAATAAAATTTTATTATACGAACCACCAGCAACTCTTTCCATATTTTGTCAATGAAATTTCGCACTGAGAACAAAATTTAGAGCACTTGAAACCGTTTATTTCATTTGACGTTTCGACACGTCTCGCGCGAGTATGGGAGCACGCCATCTTTGGGGCCCTGTGAAATTCCACGTGCATAAGACAGAGCCCAATCATTTCGGAATTTCATGTAGGGATTAATTGTTTATAGAATAACGTTTTTGGTTTTACGCAAAAAGAAATACCGGTTTTTAAACTGTAGACACCTTTTTCTGTTATTCCGACCACTGCGTGTAAGTCTAAAAAAACACCTTCATAAGAAGCAGTGGATTCTCACGCTGAAATATTCGTGACGCGATTGTTCTGTGAAATTAGTTTCAAAACAGGGGCGAGGCAAATTAAAGCCGAAAGGATTCGCGCCTCTTTTTTATCACGAGATTTGGGAAGACAATAACGTAAAATTAGGCAAACGGAAAGCTTTTCTCGATAATAAGGACGATTAGACGACACTTAATTAGCTCGCAAGCTTCGCGCAACAAGAGTGTCCGAATCGTAGGAAGTATGGAAACACGGCGATCGTGAAACGAGAAATTGTCGTCGAAGCTCGTAGGAAGAAACAAACCTTTGATGGAGGAATTAAAAAAGACGGATTAAGAGTGCTTTTTTATTTTTTGACGAAAAAATTTAGTCACAGGCCTCTAGTGAATTATTTTATGAATATTTGGTTCAAGTGTGTAATTCATGTGGACGTGCGTGTGTTCAGGAAAAAATTAAGAGAGCCTCTTCAGAAGGCATGCCAATGTTAGCACTCTGTGTTACTGCACTTCCGACCAACTTATATTTGCGAGCAACTTATATTTTACAAAATATTTAATTTGAAAAGAAATATTGGGTTTTTCAATTTGCATGGGGATATTCAAAAATGATAATAATAAAAAAGACTAAAAAAAAAAATTGAAGGAAGGGGATTTGAAAGTTGCCTTCTTGTTCTCTCATCTTTTTTTATTTTGGGGTTTTTGATGTGCATTGGAATATTTAAAAATAATAATAAAAAAGGCGAGAGAAGAAAGAGAAGAAGGGTATTTGGAGGTTTTCCATCACGAAGGAATAATAGGGAGACCCAACTCCGTTTTCACACTTGGCAATAGAAACATCACCTTAAGTGGTATGCGCATTACAGGAAGATCTTAAATTTTTGTGCGCAGGTGCGCAGTTGTCCTCTTCCTATACATGGAAAAGTGTGCGAGTGAGAAAGTTTGTCAAATTGACGTAAGTTTGAGAGGTTCTGTTCTATTGTTTTGATACAGGTGTGACGTGCAGGGTTGTGATGCAACTTACACGCCGAAGAATGCGAATACACTTCGCTTTTTTAAAGCCCTCACTCTAGGTACAATAAACGTCTAATATATTTTATTGTTTTACATAACTGTCATATAATATTAATAGAAATGATTTCGAAATTTAACCTTTGCTCACTACTTGAGTGCCTGCGGGAAATTTTTCAGAGCTTCTCAGAGCCTTGAGAATCCTCAGCATTTACTCTGAGATTTCTATTGGTAGGGCGTTTCATTATAATATCACATTATTTGCCATTATCCTTGCTGATCAAATTGTATACCTGCTTGTAAATGCGTAATTTACCAATTTCTAAACTAAGTCACCTCATAATAACTTTTAATGAAATTATAATATTTTGCATGTTTACGTTTCGAAAAAATTTTAAACTTTTATTCAAGTTATATTACTTTCATTATTTCTTTATCATATTACAAATTTAAAAGGTACCTATAATTTTCCTTCTCAGAATCTGTTCACACATTTTTCAAACAAGTACCGAAAATACTGTTTATATATTTATTTCTTGTATCTTTTGTATGATGTTCAACAAAAGAACAGAACCTCTCTAACTTACGTCAAGTTAACAAATTTTCGCACTCGCACACTTTTCCATGTACAGGAAGAGGACAACTGCGCACCTGCACACAAAAATTTAAGATCTTCCTGTAATGTACCTATCACTTACGGTGATGTTTCTATTGCCAGTTTCAAAGGGCTTCCCACTGGCAGTTGGGTCTCCTTATTATTTCTTCATAGTTGCCATCTTGTTATCTCCTCTTTTTTTATTTTGGGGTTTTTAATTTGCATTGGAATATTTAAAAATAATAAAAAAAGATAAGAGAAAGAAGAGAAGGAAGGGGATTTGGAAGTTATCTACTTTTTCTCTCATCTTTTTTTATTGTGGGTTTTTTTGTTTGCATGACGAGATTTAAGCTTGTATTGTATTTTTCTTTCTTCTTTTTTTTATTTTGGTGTTCTAAACTCTAATGTGGATATTTTAGTCTGGTTT
>NC_046662.1:23783345-23791516 GCF_010883055.1 Belonocnema kinseyi | reverse complement strand
TATGCTAGAACACTTGCGGGAAAAATGCAGAAGGCAGTTGTCCTTGGGTCACTCCGTGTTCTTAGGGTGCACGAGGCTTTTGCTGGATCGTCGTATTGATTCCTTTACAGACTGTAACCACCTATCTCACCCAATGCTCACAAGAAGGGGGACATGCGCACTGTGATTTGCTATCTCCTTTTCTCCCACAAGAAATGTGCGTGTGAGTGCCGTGTCGAATGATAACTAGAAACTGAGGTTATGTGCCAGTAAATATTGTCAATTGAGTAGGTTAAAACATAGTTATTCCTTTCGTACTTTTGTTCCAATAGGATGTTTCGACACTTTGGACCACAACGCGCCATTTTTTCTCGCTAGATTTTTATTTTTCAAAATTCCAACAGTGAAGCTTACTTGACTTTGCAAAGACTTTTGCAAAAAATTGATATAACCTCAATTTCTGCGGTTCTTGTGTTTGTCAAGCACTGGCACTCGCTCGCATACTTCTCGCGGGAGAAAAGGAGATAGCAAATTACAGTGCGCATGTCCCATTCCTTGTGAGCATTAGGAAGTCTGACAATAAATATTACAGTTACCGCAGTCAGAACTTATGTACGGAGATCGTTCTCCTTATTATTACTCCGTGATATATATCAGTTTTAAATCAGTTTTAAATTTAGGTGGACGATGGCCAACCAAGTGTTAACAGGGTTGAGCTGATTGCTGTATCTAGGCAGATTTCGCGGATTCTTAACACGCTGCTTCGTTCTCTTGTGTATTTCAAGAGAACCAATCACTAACTAAACAGGGTGATAAAAAAATCTATCTTCTGAACTTCTCTAAAAGAAAGGCAGGTGGGTGTTCATTGGAGCGCCGGCCTCCGGGCTAGTGGGCTTCATTCTAAGCATGGGGTCCCATACTCATAAAATAGTGGGTCAGTTAGATGAAGATTTAGATGAATTTGACGAAACTAATGCTAATCTAATTCACAAAGCTCTTATGCAGGAATCCGCCTCTACACAGAATCCTCAAAACCTAACCTCCCAAGTAATGGTTCATCCTAACCTATCTTTTTCGAACATTGACTCCGAAATGGATACGAGTATCTCCTCAAAAACTACAAACAATGTAGCTCCTAATCTTAATCACAATAAAAACGGGAATTCTCCTGAGCAAAGCCCTCATTGGGCTCTAAATAAAGTAAAAACTACCAACAAGAGAACTTTAGATGACCATCATAATGATAGTAATACCTCCAAATCGAGACATACTAACAGCACCCAATTTCCTTTTAATTACGAAACTTTGAAACCGAAAAATCTCTACTCTAAAAATAAGAAGGGTTCTTTCACAGTTGAAATCGACAGTTCTACTAATGCCCCATACAGGTTCTGTCTTTGAGTAAAATTCTAAATAAAAGTTTTAAGGATGTAGTCATTGAATGCAAAAAGAAAGGAACATCTAGATTTACTGTACTTCGCAAAACTGGCCCTGGAACCAACAAAATTGTCGAAAACTTAGACAAAATTAACCGTAATCTCAAAGCCCACATCCCTAACTTTAGAGTCACTCGTTTAGGCATAATAAGAAATATGCCTGTTCATTTTTCAATAAAAGAAATTAAAGAACAATCAATTAGTTCTGCCCCTATCATCGAAGTCAAACGCTTTGAATGGAAAGACAAAGAGGGAAATTCAACTCCTGGTACCACGGTTATCCTTACCTTCGATGGTCAACTCTTACCACAAGACATTAAACTTTTCTTCCTTCTTCTCCGTGTTGATCCTTATGTCACTCAACCAAAGATTTGCTACTCCTGCTATAGACACGGACATGTAAAAAGCATTTTCAAAAACCCGCGATGCTTATATTGTGGCGAAAAACCCCAGGACATAGGTCAAATCTGCACCAAAGTCTCTGATAATCCTAAATGTCTTAATTGTGATGGATCACACTGGGCCACTGATAAATCTTGCCGCAAATACGTAGAAGAAAAAGAAATTAGGAAAATCGCGGCCTATAAAAACATTGGAATCAAAAGTGCAGCTTTTCTGCATAATCAGGAAAAACTAAATCGAAATCCATCACCAAATCTAACGACCGCACACTTTGACTTCTCTAATTTTCCTGACTTAGGAGATGTAAATCTTGAGTAGCTAAATCAAAACCAAAACCAAAATTTTTCACACTAGCACTATAGTAATGCTCTCAAGAAACTCTCTTCCCCAACCCATCGTTCCTTTACCCCCTCCTCCTCTCGACTTCCTCACCGAAAAAACACTAATCCATCACAATCGGAATCTCAATCTACTCAGTCTTTCTCCTACCTTTACTCGAGAGAACCCAGCCCTTCTGGTAATGGAATTCTTTTACAGAATCGACCACTTAGCTCCCCATCTAGATATCCTACCCCACCCCTCTCAGCTTCTGTCAATATCGAAAATCTCGTAAATATGATTTCATCCTTAATGGATTTACTCAAACTTTTTTCTCCAATCATTTCCCTCTTCCAAAGTGGGGGACTTGAACAAATTGTTAAATCCCTTGATTGTATGAAAACCCAAACCCTTTCATAGATAATAGATTTTCAAATATTATATAATCCTAACATTTAATAACACACTGAACTTATACGATTATGAGAAATTTAACAAAGTGAAGGATTATCCAGTGGAATTGTAGAGGTATGGTTAATAAAAGAGGTACCTTGGAAAGAATTTCACACATTTATTATGTTGTATTGTTAAATGAAACTTGGCTCCAAAATAAAAATAACTTCTTTCTAAAAAACTTTAACGTCATTCGAAAAGATCGTACCAATCACATGGGTGGCGGTTTAATAATAACAATTAGGAATGACATTCCATTCACTCATACTCCAGTCTATGAAGTTCCGGACCATTTGGATACACTTGCTATCTCTATCCCCTCTAATTGGGGCGAACTCATTATAACTAATATATATAGAAATCCTAGAGCCCCCAATAGTTCTATTGACTGGAACAATTTCCTCAATTCAATTTCAGGACATTTCCCCTCTATATTTATCGGAGGAGCCTTCAACTGCCATCATCAATTATGGGGATGCGATGTATCTTCTTCTTCCGGAAACAAATTATTGGAGGCCATTGGGAATTTTACTCTGAGCATTCTCAATGATGGTTCTCCTACACGTTTTACCCGTCCCTACGAAGCCAAATAAGCTATAGACCTCACTATTGTTTCAAGAAACCTCTTTCCCCTTAGTGACTGGAAGTTTGAACCAAGACAAAATGGGCAGTGATCATTTCCCGATCTCCACTACCGTTGGAATTTCCTTCTCTTTCTTCAAGTTCTTCTCTAATAAATACAACCTGAAAAAAGTTCGTTGGACCACCTTCTATAAAACCTTAAAAGATGTTAAATTCGATGATGCAGATACTCATGTTACTCCAGCTCCTTTCATAGCCCTTCAAGCATACTATAACCTCTTTGACTTAATTAATGCAGCCCTCCACACAGCAGGTCCAAAAATAGAAAATAAATCCTCCCGAGATCATACAAATTCCCCACCTTGGTGGAATGAGGAATGCAGCAAACTTGAAAGACAAAGAAAGGCCAAACTTGGCAGATACCGCCACAGGTGCACCTATGAGAACTTTCTGGACCTTCAAAAATTTGAAGCCACTACAAAACGAACCTTGCAAAAAACCAAAATTCTAGGGTTTAGATCTTTTTGTCAATCCTTATCTTCAACCTCTAAGCTTTCTAACGTTTGGAACAAAATTCGAGGCTTCAGACATAGATTATTATCTCCTCTCTCACCTACCACTTCCACTGCGAATACAGAAACCGTAACAAAAATGGAGGATTTCATAGAAAGATTCCACCAAATCAGTGCACCCCCAAATGACCTACATCCTATTCTTCCCCTTCCCACCACTTCACACCATCTTTCTGTACCATTTAGACTCCAAGAAATAAAATATGCTGTGAAAAAATCTAAAACCAAATCCTCTTCCGTCCTTGATAAAATTGACTATGAAGTTATACAAAATCTTTCTGATAATATTCTCAGTCAACTTTTAAGAGTCTACAATTTAATCCTGAATGAAGGTTCCTTTCCTGACTAAGTTAGTTATTTTTAATTCCAACAAGAATCGCATCCTAAGGGATTCCCATGTAACTTTAGACAATAACAGAATTTCACTTTCTTATGAAGTGACCTTCCTAGGACTGCTTTTCGACTGCCAGCTATCTTGGATACCTCACTTTACATACCTAATAGACAGAATCCATAAAGTTACCAATATCATTAAATTTCTTAGGGGAATTTGGTGGGGCGCTAATCCCAAAACCTTGCGTATGCTGTACCACTCTCTAATTAGAAGCTTTCTCGAATATGGATGCCAAGCTTTAACAATCTGTAGCTGCAAACCATATGATAAGATCTGCAAACTATAAAATCAAATTCTAAGATTAATTCTTCGTTATCGTATATTCACTCCTATCCCGGTCATGTACGCCGAACTAAAAGAGCCTCCCCTACTTCGCCGCTTTCAACTCCTAACAGAAAAATTTCTCTTAAAAGTCTTTTCAATGGAATACCATCCATCACTTGAATCCCTTTATAGGCTAGAATCAACCACAGCTTGAAATAATGCTTACAATTATAGAAATACCTTCCTCTTACTAAATGCATGCATACACTTAAATAAATTTGAGTCCAAAATTATGTATTCCTATACCCCTATCAAATACCTCTTAGATTACTCTCTTGAATTCGATACCACTAACATAAACCTACAGTGGGGGGAAATCTTAATGAAAAGTTCTTCCCTAAACCTGAATTTAACCAATATATTAAGAAAAACCTTAAAAATGCAAAAAAAATACACAGATGGTTCTAAGAAAGAAGCAACTCAACACACAGGAATCGAAATTACTTGTCCCCAATTAGAAATCTTTAGGACATTTAAACTATTTCATCACTCATCTATTTTCACGATTGAAGCTGCTGCTTTATCTGAAGCATTAGAAATTATACTAGAGGAAAAAATATCCCCAGCTGAAATAGCCTCAGACTCCAAAAGCGTCTTGCATGCATGCCTTAACTTTAGTCACTTGGAAACCAAAAATTATTTTATTTACAAAGTAAAAAATCTGCTCTCCCTGGCGAAAGAAGCTAATATTAATATTAGTCTTTATTGGATACCTGGACATAAAGGAATCTTTGGCAACGAAGTAGCTGATAAACTAGCCAAAATGGCTCTAACTTCTGGTACCCCTTTAGATTATAGAATCCCTTATACTGATTTCTTTAAGTCAATCTATGACGCGTACCTCAGACTTACGAATTCTGACCTAGAAAGAGATAGTTCACGCAGACGAGTGGACCTCTATTACTTTCAAAATTTTTTTTCAACCTTTCCTAAACCTTGGTTTTTTCAATCAAAATCGGGAAATAGAAATGATATTGTTAATATCTGTCGTCTTAGAAGCAATCATTACGCTCTTGCTGATAGTTTAGCTAGGAAAAATTTTGTAGAGTCATACGAATGTCCTTGCGGGCACCCTGAAGAAGGTATTAATGATGTTTTATGGGCCTGTTCCCACTTTCATGAACAAAGGAAAAAACTCGAATTATCCTTAACAAAAATAAACAAATTTTCTCCTTTCTGTGTGGAAAGCTTCTTATATTAACGTAATAGTTATGCTTGTAATCTAATTGTAAAATTTCTTAGAGACTGCGAACTACTAGTTTAAACTGCTATTTTATATATTGCTTTCTCCCTTTTTGCTTTTCTTTACTTATACACCTCATGCTTTGAATTTCTCACGCTTTGCGACTCATGAACCCCACATGTTGTGAAATAACATACATTGGACACAACAATTCTATTTGAATTACCCGCCTACTCTACGAACACTTCTAAGCATCTATAGATCCATCTATACTCTATCCTTGAAAATACATACTTGAAAGTCTAGAAAATTATAAATACTTGCTTTGGCCAGATAGGTCTCGCTGTCATCAGCAAGGGATGTCCAACGCGGAAACCTGGACATGCGCACAGACCTAGTGCTAAAGAAAAGAACACCAAAGAAGGAGAAGAAGAAATCCAAGAGTAATTCCAGGACTCGGACGATATGCAAAGTTCTGTACCACCAACAATGTCGGACATGAGCTAAATCGCGTAGCCGTCGTAGGCATACCGCACGCACACAACCTGATATCCGTTTTGACTGATGCATATTTAGAATTGAGATCAGCCCTTTTCGACTCCCCGACCTTTTGTACAGCAGTTGCTGTCGCTTACAAGTTCCACATAACGGGTGAACTCATCCGCTAGCCACGAGATAGCGCGTCATTCATCCTGCTCCAGAAAAACATTGAGTCTTACGTATCAAAACTATTTAAATAATAAAATAGCGGATTTTAATTTACAATTCTGATTTTTGGTGATAATAGTGAGATATAGTGCGTTTTCTTAAATCTTTTGTTGTTTTGAATATATGTCGTTACAAGGGATACAACTCCTGTAAAGAAAAGCGGACTCTTCTTTCAGTTCCTTCAGATTCGGAGCGTCGTCTCGAATAAGAAAAAGCAATTCCTCGGCAGGATTATGTTTCAAAAAATGGTCAAGTTGTTTGTGAGCTACATTTTTTACCTGAACAAATTGTCAGGACACGAGAAGTAAAGGATCCCGATGTCAATGTTATGTCCTCGACATGTATGTGTTTAGAAGTTTCATACTTCACATATTATTGAAGTTAACGAAACTGGAAATGTCAGTGTTTTGTCTTCATACAAAAGTATTGAGAGAGTTTATTATTATAAGCAATATTTTCTAGAACTTTGAGAAGAATTATTTATAAAATTATAAAGTAGGTAAATAGGTATGTTATGTGCTTTTTTTTAAACTCAATTTTTTCAAATCCTCACTAATTTTTGTCGTATTGAAATATTTCTCGTTATCTTTTTTAATTAAGAAGCGTTTATTGTCTTATTTTGAAACCGACCGAAAAATATGGAAAAGCTTCAAAATTAATAAAATAATGGTAGTTTTTCTAAAAATATGAAAAGTTGTTTTAAAAACAACCCAAAATTACATATTTTTTGCCAATTTCGTTTTACAATTTTAGTTTCATAATAAATATATCTTGTGAGTTTTAAACGGGCACGCATAACACTGCAAACGAAAAAGATTAATGTTTGTCTGTATTCATACCTAAAATTGTTTCCTAAATTTGTCCTTGAATGATCCAATTAGTTTTTAAATTTTGGGAAGTAATGATGAATATCTACATGCCTTAAAGTTGTTATTTATGTTTTATTTGCAGTAATATATACATGACATTAAAAATTGTCATGTATTATAGTACTTATATTGTATGTCATTTAGTTGTGAATTTTAGAGAAATATACTGAATTTGTTGATTTTGCTAATATCTACTTATTCGTTTAATTCATTTAATCCACCCACTCCCCTCTTTTTCTACGTATATTTGGTTAAAAAAAGCATTTTATTACTTGATAACAATAAATTGTGCAATAAGTATGTGTTTGAATTAAAGAAATATTTGCATACAACCATTTTTATTGGCTTGTTATATTTAACAACAAAAAATTTTTCGTTCTTAAAAATTGAACTAATAACATTCAAAATTGTTTAATTCTTAAATTATAATACTGAAGAAAACATTAAGATAGTATTATATTTGCTAATTTCGTTATTCAACTTTCTAAGATATTGTTATATCATAATTTTATTTTCTTAGATTTTTTATCATAATATTTCGTTTTCTCTTAAGATTTTTATTTTTTCAATATGGTTCCGACTTCCAATTTGTTAAAAAATTAATTTATATTTGTTATTGAAAAATGTATTCCTAGTATGTAGTACCTATTAATCATTTCATTAAAAAACACATACTTATTTACACATGTTTCATACCTATTGTTAGTAACAAACGTGTGTATACACTTTAAAAATAATCCTTTTTCAATCATTCTTTTACACATGACTTTTATATTTTTAAACTTTCAATTGCCCATCAAAGAATTGTTGGTCTTAATTTTATGATCTGAAATAATGCTCTAGAATGTTTTTACGAGGGTAGTTCAATAAGTCCTTAGAATGACCAACAGATGGCGCGCGAATCGCTCAAAATCATCTGTTTTCAGTCAGCACCACTCCCGACTAGATATA
>NC_046662.1:23780093-23783245 GCF_010883055.1 Belonocnema kinseyi | reverse complement strand
TTAAAAAAACTTGAAAAGCGATTGACCAAGTGTATAGAGCTCCAAGGAGATTATGTTGAAAAATAAAAAAAAAATTACCCAAAAAAAATTGTTTTTATACTTGATTCTAAGGACTTATCGAACTACCCTCGTACTTAATATTAATTATTGAGTTTCCCATAAGACCAATGCTTTTCTAGAGCAGGACGATTGACGCGCCGCCCGGCGGATTAGTTCACCAGCGAAGTGGAACTTGTAAGCAACAACTACTTTTCTCAGTAGTCGGATAGGGCTGATTGAGATGGTTCTCTAGTATTTTACGTTACGCCCCGTAAACTGTTCGATCGCGAAGCAAGCAATTTTTGACAGCTACAATCTGAGAGATTAATCAACCAACTTTTCGTTTTTTAACCGTCCAGTATTTGGCTTTAAAATCCGTTTGTGCATTTTGTCACACCAGGTGCGATCGAAAAATCATTGGATTATCAACTCCTAAATATTTGGCTAAAAAAAGTCAGCTACATATTTTAAGTGACAAAAAATTTAAAAACTGCACAAGTTTAAGTCGGGTGGCCACTGACTGGGGAAACCGGGAATTATATCCCGGATTTTTAAACACCAAGAAGTACCCCAATGTTTAGAGGAAAGCCGGGAATCTTTTAGATTCATATTTTACTTTTGTGGAAGATTTTATCTATATTTCCCTAAAAGACATCTTATTTGGGTAGTAAAATCAACTATTTTGATGAGCACTCGTCTATTTGGAACAGCTAATTTGATCTTTTAGATTAAAAATTCGCCTTTTAATTTGAAAATTTTTATTAATTAATTCCGCGTTCAGAATTAATCTCTTTTTTTTAATTCATCTATTTTGTTGAACATTATTCTATTTTCGATAGAAACCTTCTGTTGAAAATAGAATAATGTTCAACAAAATAGTTGAATTTTTAAACGACAAGTTACATTTTCATCCAAAAAGCTGAATTGTATAACTAAAAAAAGCATTTTAAATAAAATACATGAACTTTGCAAAAGAGAAATTTAGTTCCCTAAAAGTCTAATTTTCTAGATAAAAAATTACTTTTTAAACAATAACAAAAAAAATTCTACAGATCCAGATCGCTTAAAGACCTGTCACAGAAGGACAAAAAATTTATATATTACGCTCATTCCCAGATTTTGTACTGAATGACAGATTTTGGAGTGCAGAACAAGTTGGTCTCTCCTGGTTGAAGCTTCAAGAAATATTCTAAGTATCTAGAAAGAAGTACCGCTTCGCAAATGAAAAGACTACCTGCAACGGAATCACGCTATATGATGCGAGTCCAGAACATTTTTCCAATATTTTGGAGCAAGGTAACCGATCTGAATAAAATTTCGTAAATTTTTATTTTATGACAATACTACTGTTAATCCATATATCAGGTTAATTTTTTATGCTTTATAGTTTGAGCGCCAGGGAAGCTCCACAAAGGCTTCCCGCTCGTTTACAACTAACTACGTCGAGAGCAATTAATCATAGGCAGATTTTATTTTTTTAAGGGCATGCTCTTCGTGACCACGTGACCAAACTAGTCCGCGGTTATGAGCATTTTTTTTTGTGTTCACTGTGTCCACACGGTTTGAGTTATCGTGTTTAAAATTTGACATATTAAATAAAAACAACTAAAGAACGTTTGTATGCATCAATATGTTTATATTTTTAAAGAAAGTTTATTTATAAATCGATGAAATAGGATATTACCATTCGAGTTATAGCACTTTGAAGCTAATTTTTGGTTTGATGCATTTCGAATTTTTTGGTTCGCGTATATTGAGCACTGACACCAATTTTGGACTGAATCGTCTAAACCTTAAAAAAATTAATATAAGCAAAAAATTTTGCACATTCATTGCAAATAAGAAATTTAGCATCTTCACACACGTAATCTATCATTATTTTTGGAGCATTTTTAGCGATTTCTAGCGGAGAAAAAAATTAACTTTGCACGTCGATAAAGTCGAGATCACGTGACTAAGTTCGTTCAGGAAATTTTTGTGTAGAGAATGAAATGATTTTCATTTTTTTTGGTCCGCACTACGTCCACACGGATTGAGATATCGTGTTCAGGATTTAGGAAGTTATGCAGAAAACACTAAGGAACGTTTGTATACATCAAAATATTCATAATTACGAAGAAAGTTTTCTAGTAAAACACTACAGGAATAGGAAATAAACTTTTAACGTCGATAAATTAGATGCCCCGATTTAAAAAAATATAGGAACATCTTGTTCCTAGATTCTTGTGGGTTTTTTGTACTGGTGTGAAACAATTCTAAGAATAAAAATAAAATTTCGCCCGAGGACGAAAGACAAGGCGAGTCCGACGCTGAGTCCCGCTGGTTGGTTCACTGTCAACAATACTTGTCAGCTGATCGATTTAAAGTCAACAATTATGGAAGTTGGTTGAAAAACTCCGGCGAGTAAATTTTAGCACATTGCTGGTGTGGCTATGTTTCCAATTTGAACTTTATCTTTTATTTTTAGAACCAAAAAAAATGAAAATCATTTTACACAAAAATTTCATGAACGAACTTAGTCACTTGATCTCGACTTTATCGACGTTCGAAGTTTCTTTTTTTCTCCGCTAGAAGTCGCTAAAAATGCCCAAAAAACAATGATAGGTTACGTGTGTGCAGATGCTAATTTTTTTATTTGCAACGAATGTGCAAATTTTATTGTTTATATTAATTTTTTTAAGGTTTAGACTTTCTTTAGTGCTTTTTATTTAATCTGTCAAATTTTAAACACGATATTTTAATCCATGTGGACACAGTGAACACCAAAAAAAGGTTCATAACCGGGGACTATTTTGGTCACGTGGTCCCCGAAGAGCATGCACTTACATAAGAATTTAGTCAAATATTAGGAATAGAATGAGTTTTGAGTATCATTGCTTTATTATTTAAATTGATAAGATTATTTAAATAATTGAATCAAAGTTTTAAGTGGACAGTGGAAATCTATTTAAACCTTTCTACTAACGGTTGCCGCTGAGTACACCAACGACCAGTGCGGCGATTTTTGTTCCATAACCTCGCATACGCCAAATAATTTGAATTTCCTTGCCGCACTTAACATTTTTCAATATATTGATCGATTTCATCAGTCGAAATTGGTCTGTTTGACAGAC
>NC_046662.1:23777454-23779993 GCF_010883055.1 Belonocnema kinseyi | reverse complement strand
GCTGAATTCGAAACCGGTGTCCAAATAACCAAGTTGGCTCGTATTTTTCTCAAAAACGAAAAAATAGACGTAAAATCGATGAAAACAGCGATTTTTCATGTATGTTTTTGCCCTGAGGAACTCTGTACTGGAAAAATTACTAAATTGGGTTACAATCGAGGGACTAAGGCGATAATTCGTATATTTTAATACAATAATCGTAAGCTATGCTATTTTTTTATGAAACTTTCTTATTGATAATACGAAGTCTTGGTATTATTTATAGTAAAATCCTAGATAGAATAAATTAGTAGAGACATAATAAAATCATATAAAGAGAGTAGAAGTAATAAGTAACTAAAATAAGATAAAAGACTAAATTTGTAAGAGGAATTGCTATTGTCTGTAGGAATATGAATTACACTACCACACTTTCTATTTTTTGTATTATGGAGTAAGACAAATTCGGAAGATCGTTCTTGAATATTGGCAAGTGACTTAGTAAGCGAGCCTAGCGTTGGACCGAGTGCAGCCGAGCGTAAACGATGCCAGCCGACCAACACTCTTCTGAAATTCCTTAAATTTATCAATTACTTGATTTGGGTTGATGCAAAAACAATAAATTAGGATAATTTTAAAAGTTGCAATTGAAAAACTAATTTTCCGCTGAGAGCAAAAAATATTTTTTTAACATCGATATTAGGATATTTGATTACGTTAAGATATAGTACTTAGAATTTTAAAAATGCCATCACTATGAACAATTAATAAATAATTTAATGGAATTCAATTTTACTGCTAGCATTTACTTGATAAGAGCGATAAATTTCTGGGTCTCATTATCTAGTTTAGCCGAATGGAAAATCGCCGTGCTGCCGCGCTGGAGACCCGTGTTTGATTCCCACCAGCTTTACTTTAAGGGCATGTGACACAGCTGAATACCTATATTACCGACCACAGTTTTTCAGTTCACTGAATGTTTTTTTGATCCTAAGAACTTTTTTTGTAAATACAATATCGAGCTGAAACATTTAGAAATGTATTAGAGTACAATAAAGTACGTTTAGGTACTGCATTTTGGTAGGAACTTCACTGAAAATTATTTCATCTTTTTTCTGAACCTCGACATTTTTTGAACGTTCGAACTTTTTTTATACATAAAATATCGATCTCAAACTTTGAGAAATGCAAGAGCCGAAAGAAAACCCCACAGGGAACAGAATTTACTATATCCCAGTCGAGGAAGGTAAAGGTTTAAAGGTTTTCGTCGATCTTATGTCTAATTTTGCGTTTTCTGATGAAATATGAGCCGAATGGGTTATTGGCACTTCGGATTCAAGATCAGTGACCCCAAAAACATAAGGATATGCTGAATAAATCCACCGGGGATAAAGACATTTTTTTTTTTACAAAATATGAACGAAAAACCGCTGTTTTCGTCGATTTTACCTCTATTTTTCCAGTTTTCGATCAAATATGAACTAACTGGGTTGTTCTTACCCCGGATTCGGATTCAGCGACCTTAAAAACATAAGGATATGCTGATTTAGACCACCGGGCATGACAAATTTTGTTGTTGCAAAAGTATACAAGAAAAATCGTTGTATTCGCCGGTATTTTTCTTTAAATTTTGCTTGAAAATAATTGAACATGTAATTCTGATTTAAAAGTTCCCGCCAACTTGGCATTAGCTTTTGAAATGAACACCACCCGCAGCGCACTGCGGATGCCAGAGATATCCGCGTAATAGAGCATTCCCACTTGTGACGTCACGTGCTCCGAGCGACCATCGGGGAAATAAGAGCCTCCTGATGCCCGTATAGTTTGCACGTATTACCATAGTTTCTAAAAATTGTTTTCGTTTTTTCAAAATGCAGAGTGAATATTTGGGGAAGTTGTCGGGAGATATCAAGACCAAAAAGATATCCAAAAATTGGAAAAAAAATCGAAAACTTTCCCAGTGAGCACAAAATTTAGCGACGTCTTAACGATATCGTTACGACATATTTACGACAACTTTACGACATCCTATGTCCATGTCGTTTTGGTGTCTTCGCGATATCGTAAAGATATCGTCGGATCATACGACTTATTTACGATATCGTAAAGACACCTTAACGACATGAACGTAGGATGTCATAAAGTTATCGTAAAGATGTCGTGACGATGTCGTAAAGACGTTGCCGAATTTTGTGCCCACTGGGTTTGATTCGTATGCTCTTAGAGATATAGATATTATGAAAAATGTAAGCGCAGTATCCTCGGGGACAGTAGTGAATATAGTGTCATATTTTATTCAATGTCACAGTTTTTAAACTGCAAAACACGTAAAAGCATATAAAAGTTTGGAAGCTTATAAGTTTTATGAAGGTAGTTTTGTGGTGAAAGTGAAATGCAATCAGTTCAATGATACTTTTCGGCTTCTGAGTAAGGCAAGTGTAACAATTTAGTATTTTTAGTTTTAAGGGCATGTGACACAGCTAAATACCTATATTACCGACGACAGTTTTTCAGTTCACTGAATGTTTTTTTGAACCTAAGAACTTTTTTTGTAAATAAA
>NC_046662.1:23747129-23777354 GCF_010883055.1 Belonocnema kinseyi | reverse complement strand
AATTCCAACGGCATCAGCCGGTAACGTTGTACACGAAAATACGAAACCTGGCGGCCACTAGACGAGGCTCTAGATAGTTCGTATTTTCGTGTACAACGTTACCGGCTGATGCCGTTGGAATTGATTGTTGAAATTTTTTTTTACATCTTTTATTATTAAACTTTGTACTTTAGCGTAGTTTTCTTTCGGTTCTTGCATTTTTCAAAGTTTGAGACCGATATTTTATGTATAAAAAAAGTTCGAACGTTCAAAAAATTTTGAGGTTCAGAAAAAAGATGAAATAATTTTCAGTGAAGTTCCTACCAAAATGCAGTACCTAAACGCACTTTATTGTACTCTAATATATTTCCCAAAGTTTCAGCTCGATATTTCATTTACAAAAAAAGTTCTTAAGTTCAAATAACATTCAGTGAACTGAAAAACTGTGATCGGCAATATAGGTATTTAGCTGTGTCACATGCCCTTAAGTTGATATTTTTAGTTATAACTTATTATTTCCTATGAGCATGGACATTAAGATTTAGGAATATTCGTGTGAAGTATTGTATTCATTTCAATTTATGTTATCAAATTCCATTGCTGATGTAATATGCGAGGACAGTTTATTGAGATTTTGAGGTTAGCAGAAATACTGAAAAAGTACGTCTCAAAAAACTGTACAAAAATTCAAAATTTTTCTTGATAAAAAAGTCCAGAAATACCAATTTAAAAAATCTCTTCCTTATGGTAACAAATTTTTTATTTTCCCTGGATTAATTTTCTAACAAGAAAGACAACTTTTTTTACAAAATAGCCGCAATTTAGCCAAAAGGAGATCAACTTTGACACCAAAGTGAAAAAGCTATATATACAGTTAGATATTGAATTTTCAAAAAAAACAAATAATTTTAAAATAAAATACTTGTATTTTTGACGAACGAAATGAATTTTTAAATACAGTTATGAATTTTGAATTAATTAAAAGAATTTTTAAGCTAGAAAGCCTATATGATACAAACAAATTACAAACGATTGTAATAAATATAAATCACAAATAGCTATTCCCGTGTGGTTGTTGTGAACATAACCTCACGCTTCACAAGGAATACATTTCTTACTGAACACTCATAAAATGTTCCTCGCAAATCCGGGAATTTTCAAACTTTTTATTCTCATCAGTTATGCCTCTTGGAATCCAAAAAAATTTTGTGTCTGGGTGCACAACACTGTATTTATTAGACCCCACTACGAAGCAATATTTCAACATTTTACTTCTTTTATTTTAAAAGCACCTCCAAAATATGTCATCCTTGTACTGTCAATGTATTTTCCCTTAATGTTATACCGACTGTGGTTCGGCTCTTTAAATTTTTATCACTTAAGGGCATGTGTACAAAGCTTAATAATAAAAGAAGTAAACAAAAATTTTCAACTATCAATTCCATCGGCATCAGCCAGTAACGTTGTGCACGAAAATACGAACCCTCTAGAGCCTCGTCTAGTGGCCGCCAGGGTTCGTATTTTCGTGTACAACGTTACCGGCTGATGCAGATGGAATTGATATTTGAAATATTTTTTTTTACATCTTTTATTATTAATATTTGTACTTAAACGTAGTTTTCTTTCGGCTCTTGCATTTCTCAAAGTTTAAGACCGATATTTTATGTATAAAAAAAGTTCGAACGTTCAAAAAATGTCGAGGTTCAGAAAAAAGATAAAAATAATTCTCACTGAAGTTCCCAGTTCCTACCAAAATGCAGTACCTAAACGTACTTTATTGTTTATTGTACTCTAATACATTTTCCAAAGTTTCAGCTCGATATTTTATTTATAAAAAAAGTTCTTAGGTTCAAAAAAACATTCAGTGAACTGATAAAGTGAGGTCGGTAATATAGGTATTTAGCTGTGTCACATGCCCTTAAAGAGAATGCTCTATCCCATCACTTAGGAGTTCCTCTAGGTAGAGTTCAGGTATTTCGATTAAAATTCGTCTTTTTAGTTGAAATTGTTTTCAATTCAAAATGTTTAAGAAACGTTTGCAAAAAATCGTAGTTTTGTACACGATTGAAACCCAAAATTTTTATATTACATTCTCATCATGTAAAATTTGACCCCCCAGTTTTTGTAAAGTGTCCACGTTTTGAGACCCCCTGAATCCGAAAAACAGGTTTTTACGAATGCTTCTGTCTATATGTCTGTATGTATGTCTGTCTGTCTGTGAAGACGATAACTTTTGAAAAAATTGATATATTAGATTGCCCTTTAATACACTCGTTGAGTGTCCTAAACTACTGGTCAAGTTCGTTAGCCAGCCATTTTGGATGAAATTTCGAAAAGTGGGCAAATTTTGAATATTTTTGAGACCACTTTTTTAAGAATTCAAAAATTCCCTTCACGGTTAATCATAGAATTCAACAAATTTAAAATTTATCCTAATGGCTTTTTTTGGAAAATCAAAAATTACTAGAGTTCGAGCATTTTCAAAGTAAAAAAATAAACTAAAATGAAAATCTTAAGCCAAAAATCGGATGATATGAAAAAAGTCAAGAGAAGAAAAACTTTGCTTCTTGAAAGTCCCACAGGACTATGATTACGACTTTTTTAATTTGGTCGAGAAGTTGAACACTCCAAATTTGATCGTACCAAAAATAATGAAAAATCCAAAAACTCCATTTTTGGTCAAACTATGCAAAATATGAAAAAAATAAGAAAGCTCAAATTGCGCGCCCTGGAAAAAACTAAAAATTAAGAATGAATCACTTTTCGATATAAGCTACGAAAACAAATGAGACAAAACTTGTTCATCCAAAAAATAGCTATAATTTTTGACAGGACAGTTATTTTTGACTTTAGTCGTAAGAAATAATGTTCCAAATAAAAATATTAAATTTGTTTGTAAAAACGACAAAAGGGATGAACTTAAATCACCAGACAAAAGTTGTTCCCCTAAAAAGATCTATAAATTCATTATTAATTATTTTTCTTTAGGATGAGTAGAGTTTCTTTTAATCGTAAAACATCAGATTAAAAATTTAACTTTTTGGAAAAAGCACAGAAAAGACGAAAGAGAACATAAGCTCCTATATAAATCCCTATACAGGTTCCTGTATTGGATCCTTAGATTACAATTTAAAGCAAAATAAGAAACAAATACAAAAATAATCATGATAAATAAAATTTGCTTCTTATTTTGCAATCTTTAATAAGTATTCCCTGGCAGAGTTACATAAAAAATGTATTATGATTGATATAAAAGTGTTTTGTATAATGTAGAAAAGTTGACAGGTTGGCCAAATCGAGTGCGCAGCACGAGATACGTGATGAGAATGTGTTTCGTTAAAGCTAAAAGAGCTTTAACAAAAGAGAGTTCAAAATCTCAAAATTACAGTTGTCGGTCCGTGCACCTTTGATTTTAAAAGGTCTGTGCCCAAATGCGAAAGAAATGCAAAGACTCGTTCTTTGTTCGATTGAAAATTAATTTGTTTTCAACGTAAATTTAAGTACGGGAGGGGAGGGTAGCGCCACCCAGTGGGCTCAAAGTTTGGCGACGTCTCAACGACATCGTTACGACATCTTTACAACAACCTTACGACATCCTATGTCTATGTCGTTAAAGTTTCTTCACGATATCGTAAATAAGTCGTATCATCTAAGGATGTATTTACGATATCGCAAAGACACCGAAACGACACGGTCATAGGATGTCGTAAAGATGTCGTAACGATGTCGTAACGATGTCGTAAAGACGTCGCCAAATTTTGTGCCCACTGGGCAACCAGTTAACAGTCAATGATTTTTTTTAAGTTAATAAGATGTTGAATTGATCCATTTTTCTCTCATTTCGAATCCTACGTTATTTTATATCACATTTCTATAAGTATTAATCACAGGAAAAAAAACAATTATTTGGTAATTTAATTATTCCTAACAAGCTGTATTTCTTTGCGATATCGTAAAGACATCGTCAGACCATTCGACTCATTTACGATATCGTAAAGACACCTTAACGACATGGACATAGTATGTCGTAAAGTTGTCGTAAAGATGTCGTAACGATGTCGTAAAGACGTCGACAAAGCCCACATTTATAATTTTTCTTTAGCAACGTCAATTTTCAAGCTTTTAGTAAGTAACACTATCTCTCTGATAAAATAGATTTATTTAATGCAAAGTAGAACTAAAATTGTTAAATAATAACCATGCTATAAGGAAAATCAGCTTTGCCCCACTGGCTGGCGCTGCTCTCCTTACCCTATTCATCTTTCTAGATAAAAATTTGTTTTCAATTACATTACTTTGTTAAAAGGCACACTTTTTGGTTGCAAGATATATTTTAGGGTTAATGCTAGCTGTTTTTAGTTGAAAATTACAAAATCCCTGTTTCATTTTTGGTTTGAATATTATACTCTTTAGTTGAGAAATTAAATATTTTATTGAAAAATCGTCTTTTCGGACAGAAAATTAAACTTCTTTGTTCGAATTTCATCTTTTTGGTTTAATTTTGTTTATAAACGTTTTTGTAAAAACGCTATCTTTTTTGTTTAAAATATATCCTTTTTTATTAAAAATAAACTTTTTGTTGAAAATCAACTTTTTTGTTGAAAAATTATTGTTTTTTTGTTGTTGTTGAATGTAACTGTTTTTTATTGCAAAATAAAATCTTGCTTTGTAGAAATATTGCCAATTTGTCGTTCAGAATTCACCTTTTTGGGAAAAGATTTATTATCCAAGTTGAAAATTAATTTATTTGCATGCAAATCAAGTTTTAAACTGAAAATTTACCTATTCCAATTCTTTTTTGAAAATTCATCTTTTTTACTTTAAAATTCAACTATTGGGTTCAAAGTTGATATATTTTGTTGAATATACATCTTTTTGGGTAGAAAATTAATTAATTCTCTGTTAAAAGTATTTTTCTTTGAAAATTTAACTGTCTTGTTAAATATTCATCTTTTTGTTGAACTATAATATTTGCGGGTTGAAAATTCAACTATTGAGTCGAAAATACATGTAATTTGTTGACAATTCATCTTTTTGGATAAAAAATTAAATTCCTTCGTTTAAAATTAATCTTTTCGGCTGAACATTAATTTGTTTCTTAAATTTAAATTGTTGAAAGGCAATCCTTTTTGTTTACAAATTTGTCATTTTGGCTTGGATATTCAACTATCTTGTAAGTAAACTCAAATATAGGTTAAAAATGTATATTTGCGAACTGGTAATTTAGCTATTTTGTGAACAAATCTGCTATTGACTTGAAAATTTAACATTCTCATTGCAAATTTTTTTCTTTATCAACTTCCAAATCTTTGCTGGTTGAATTTAACTGTTTTCAATAAATGATTAAAATCTTTTTTTGTTGAAATATGAACTATTATATTTTACATTGAGATTTCCTCTTTTTGTTTGAAGATTCATTATCTTAGTTGAACATTAATTTCTTTTGTTCAAAATTTTATTTTATTTTTCTTGTTGAAAATTTTTTTTTTCAGTTTACTTATTTCATTATTGACTAAAAATTATTTTTGGGAAATTCGTCTTTGTGGGTAGAAAGTTAATCCTCTTTGATGAAAATTCATCTTTTTGGTTGAAAATTTATTTCGTTTTTCTTAACAAAACTGGGTTTTAAATTCAACTAGTTGTTAAAAATTAAATTTTTTGTTCAAAAGCGTATATTTTGGTTTAATCTAACTGTTTTGAAGTAATAATTAAAATATATCTTCTTTGAAGTATCAATTATTAAAATTTTTGTAGAGAATTTATCTTGTTTAACTGAAGATTCTTTTTTTCTTGAAAATTGAACTAATTAGAGAAATGATTGAACTATTTTGTTAAAAATTTAATTCTTGATTCGAGGATTTATTATTTTAGTTAAAAATGCATTTCTTCGGTTGAAGATTCTTTTTTTTAATATGTTTTTAACTGAAAATTCACTTAGTCCATTTTTCATTAAAGGATTCTCTTTCTATAAAGTATAGAATTCCGGAAAATAAAACCAAGATCAAATCACAATAAAAATAATTTTTTAATTTTTTCTCACCTTGTTAAGGGTGCTTTTATTTGTCTTATATTGTGATTTGTTATTAATAAAAATAAAAAAGGCAAAAAATAAATAAAAAAAGAATTAAGGGGATTCGGTCCAGATATTTTTTTCTTAATTTTTTAAAGTAGGATCTTTTTTTAAATTACAATAGGAGCACTTTATGGTGTTTATGCAAATTTGGTCGTTGGATTCTTAGTTTTATTTTTAGGAATTCTATTCATCAACCTTGATTATTGGACGTTAAATAAGATAAAAAATGTATATTATATCATTGGGCACAAAATTTGGCGACGTCTTAACGACATCGTTACGACATCTTTACGTCAACTTTACGACATCCTATGTCTATGTCGTTAGGGTGTCTTTACGACATCGTAAATGAGTCGTATGGTCTGACAATGTCTTTACGATATCGCAAAAACACCGAAACGGCATGGACATATGATGTCGTAAAGTTGTCGTAAAGACGTCGTAACGATGTCGTTAAGACCTCGCCAAATTTTGTGCCCACTGGAATGGTACTAATGTATGAATATGGACCCTTTTCGAATTCTATTTTCTCTCGAACACATATACTTGATTCCCTCGGAATAAATTTCCATTTTTCGTACATTTCGGAGAAACTCAAATAAAACTTAAAATAAATTTAAGATTTCTGTAACATGTAAATTAAATCGCACAATGCAATTGAGGACAACAGCCAAGAATAAGACAAGCGAATAAACAATCTTCATCTTTTTTAATTGCAGCATAAAATAATTAAGAAAATATTTTCATGAACGTGATTAACAATATTACTGCTAAATATTTAAATTCTTTCAAACAGAATATAACATATATGCCATATAATTCTTATCTCATATATTGTAGGCGTGAAGCTTGTCTCTTTCAGATATTTACATTTCATTAGAGCCATTTGCGAAGAAAAAAATGTTTACATTAAGTTCGTTGAAACTGATAGCACAATTTATCAAATTAAATAAAACGAATAAAGATTTTAATGTAAAAATACGAACTTAAAAAAAACACGAATTTTCAGACAAGTAGTTAAATCTTCAACTAAAAAGTTGAGTTTTTAGCCAAAACTGGAATAGTTAAATTTTTAACTGTCAAAAGTAATTTTCGATTTTAAAACACGGATTTTAATTTTTAAAAAAAACGAATTTTTAACAAGATAGATAAATTTTCAATATGAAAGATAAATTTTATTTTTTAGTTTATTTGATCAATCATTATTAATAAAAAATTAATCTGTTTTGGTTGAGGATTAAACTACTTTATTGTAAATTGATATTTTTTCGTTGAATTTGACTGTTTTTGAAGCTAAATTTATATCATTTTTGTTCAAATATTAACTATTATAATTTTGGTCTAAAACTAATTTTTTTGTATTGCAAAATCAGCTCGAAGATTTATAATTTTATTTGAAAATTCCACTATTTTGTTGTACATTAAAAAATTTTATTTTCATTTAAAATTTAAATAATTCTCAGCTGAAATATTGACCATTACATTTGTTGTTTAAATTACATTTTGTTGGTTGAAAAATCGACATAAACATATTCATTATTTTATATAGTCAACAATTTTACTATTTGGCCCTAAATCCACTTTTTGTCGAAAATTTAGCTGTTTTGTAGAATATTAAAACATTGTTTTGCAAATGAGCTATTTTTTTAAAAATTTATAATTTTGTTAAAAATAAATTGCTTGGTTGCAAATTAATCTGTTTTGGTTCAGAATTCAACTATCTTATTACAAGTTTATATTTTTTGGTTGAAATCATTGTTTTTTTGTTTTAAATAAAAATCTTTATTGTTAAAATATTAAATATTACGTGTTTTGTTTATAATTATTGATTTCTTTGGTTAACAAAGGAGCTACTTGGTTTAAAGTTTACCTGCTCTGTAAAAAATTAATTTTTTTATTGTCAAAATTTTATTTTATTTATCTAAGAATATATTCACTGCATTTTTTATTTAAAATTTTTCTTTTATGAGTTAAAAATTGAACTATTTTGTAAAAAATGTATTTATTTTGTTGAAAATTCATCTTATTTTTTATAGTTCATCATTTTGGTTGAGTATTCAACTATAGTTCATCATTTTGGTTGAGTATTCAACTATTTTATTCAAAACATGCTTTTTTCGTTGAATGCAACTAGTGGACAATTTTTTTTTTTTCTTGTAAGTAAGTATTCTTATCTGTAAATTTGACTATTCCATTTTTTTCCGGAAAATTTAACTATTTTGTTAAAAATTCCTTTTTTTAGTTTTTTAAACTCAATATTTATTCATAACATTTTTTTGTTGAAAGTTTATCTTTTTTATAAAAATTCGATTGTTACGTTAAAAATTAATCTTTCTTGATTGAAAATTAACTTTCTTGTTAAAAATTCTTATTTTATGGTTTAAAAGATAGATAATAATAATTTTTTTTAATATCGGCTTTCTTGACTGCAAATTTAGGAGTTCCAATTTTTGGATGCGACGTTATCTTTTTTAATTTAATACTCAAATATTTGGTTGAAAATGCATGTTTTTTGTTGAAAATTTGCCTTTTGGTTGAAAATGAATCTTCTTAGTAGAAAACAGATTATCTTGTCTAAAAATTCATATTTGTGTGTTCAAAATTCATCTAATTGGTCAATATTCTACTGATTTTTTAAAATTTAATTGTATTTTCGAAAATTCGACTATATTGTTAAAGTCATGAAAATTAACTTTTGTCGAAAAATCCACTTTTTATATCGAAAATTCGAATATCTTCTCAAAAATTCATCTTATTAGCCTGCAAATTTAACTAGTTGCTGGAATATTTTACTATTTGGTTGAAAAATTGAATGATTTTGTTAAAAATGCAAATAGTTTGTTAAAAGGTCGTCTTTTTGGCCAAGAATTTAACTTCTTGGTTGGAAGTTTAACTACTTTGTTAAAAATTAAATTCTTTGTTTGAAATTTCTTCAATTTGATTGAAAGTTGAACTATTTTGCTCTAAGCTCGTTTTTTTTATGAAAATTAATGTATTCATCTGAAAATTGAAGTATTCTATTTCTGGTGGAAAATTGATCTCTTTCAGCTCAAAATTAAACTCTGTGGTTAAAAATTAATATTTTTCAGTAGGAAATTAAAGTACTATGTTGAAAGTTTAATTATTTTATTGAAAATGCAAATACTTTGCTAAAAATCCATCTTTTTGGCAAAAAATTCGACTGCTTGGTTAAAAGTTGAAAGTTTGTTAATTTTTTTTTTTATAAAATAATTGCGTTGGCTAACAGCTAAACTATTTTGTTGAAAATGCAATTTATTTTTCGATTAAAATTAATTAATGTATGTAAAAACTTCATTACTCCATTTTTAATAAGATGGTGTTAAATTTTGTTGGTCGACTGATCTTCTTATCTTATATTTTTTGTTCGAAAATCTATCTTTGTCAGCTCAAAATTGTACTATTTAGTTAAAAATTGATATTTTCCAATTAAACATTCAAAAACTTCGTTGATACTTAGATACTTTGTTAATTAACAAACAATTTGTTTTAAAAAGTCATCTTTTTCGACAAAAATTCACCTGCTTCATTGAAAGTTGAACTACTTTGTTAAAGATTTGTTTTCCTTTTTTTTCCTTAAAAATTATTACGTTGGTTCAAAATTCCTATTTTATTTAAAATTCGATTCAATTTTGTATGGAAATTAATTAATTTTTCTAAAAATTTAACTGATCCATTTCAACAAGAATTTTATTTTTCATAGTCTAAAATTCAACTATTTGATTCAAAATCATTTTTTTAGTTGTAAATTTAAGTGATTTGTTGAAAAATGATTCAAATACTTCATAATTAACCTTTTCTTGCAGAAAATTACCTCTTATTTGAGGTTGAAAATTCATTTCTTTTGTTGAAAATTTATTTATTTTGTTGAAAATTCGTCTTTCTGGATATAATTACTTCTTGTTTAAAAATTCATTCATTTTAGTTATGAGTGCAACTGTTTGGTGGAAAATTAATCTTTTTATGTTTGTGATTCAACTATTTCGTTCTAAGTTCGTATTTTTTATTGAAATAAACTTTTTTTATTTGTAATTTAAATAATTTGTTGTTAAAATAATAACTATCACATGTTTCCTTTCCAATTAATCTTCTTGGTTGAAAATTCATCTGTTTTGTAAAAAGTAATCTTCTTGGACAAAAATTGACCGGCTTGGTTAAAAGTTGAAGCACTTTGTTAAAAATTCCTCTGAAAAATTAACCACTCCATTTTTAGCTAATATTTTATGTTTCTTAGTTTAAAAATTTGTTTAAAAAATTGTCCTTTTTAGTTGAAAATTTAAGCAGTGTGTTGAAAATTGATTTACATTATTCCTAATTAACTTTTCCTTGTAGAAAATTATCTTTTGTTACTATTTCGTTTGACCTTCAAAATTTATTTTTTGTAGTTAAAAATTAATTTCTTTTTTTATAAATTTATTTATTTTGTTGAAAACTCGTCTTTCCAAGTAGAAAATTAATCTTTTTTTTTTATTTGACAATGCAACAATTTTGTAAAAAAAATTAAGCTATTTGATTAAAAATTAATTTTTTCGTTAAAAATTCACCCTATTTGGTTAAAAATTTAACTATTCCGTTGAAAATTCGAATTATTTTTGGATCAAATTTAATTAATTTATCTAAAAATGTAACTGCTGTTTACTACTGTTTAACAACTTTTTTTCTTTGAAAATTCGATTAATTTTTGGAAGGAAATCAGTTTATTCGTCTGAAAATCCAATTCTTCCATTTTTGTTAGAAATTTTATCTTTTGTTGTTTAAAATGAATCTATTTGGTTAAAAAAATATATTGTTTAGTTGCAAAATTAAGTAATGTGTTGAAAATTGATGTATTTTATTGATAATTTATCTTTTCTTGTCGAAAATTAAACTTTCGTAACTATTCCATTTGAGGTTAAAAATTGATTTCTTTTGTTAAAAACTCGTCTTTTTGGGTAAAAAATTCCTTCTTGATAAAAAATTCTTTCCTTTTGATTAAGAGTGCTAATACTTGGTTGAAAATTGATCTTTTTTGGTTGATGATTCAACTGTTTTTCGTCATTTGAATATTTTTTGTGAAAATATTAACTATTACATGTTTCGTTTAGAATTAATCTTCTTGGTTAAAAATTCATCTGTTTTGTAAAAAATTCGTTTTCTTTTTATTGAAAATGCAACAATTTTGTAAAAAATTTAAGCTATTTGGTTGAAAATTCACTTTTTTTTAATTCATCATTTTTGGTCAAAAATTCAACTTCTTAGTTCAAAGTTCAACTAATTTGTTGGAAAATTAATTTGCCGATTGACAATTTCATCTTTTTGATTAAAATTTGGACTATTTCGTTGAAAATTCGATTAATTTTTTAATGAAAATGAATTAATGTCTCTGAAAATTTAATCATTCCATTTTTTATCGAAACTTTATCCTTTTTAGTTTCAAATTTAAATATTTGATTAAAAATGCATCCTTTTATTTGAAAATTTAAGTACTTTGTGCCAAGATCATATTTATTATTGATAGATTAACTTTTTTTATAAAAAATTAACCTTTTGTAACTTCTTCGTTTGTGGTTGAGAATTGATCATTTCTTTTTGAAAATTAATTCCATTTGTTAAAGATTTTTATTTTCTGGTTGAAAATTCATGTTTTAAGTAAAAAAAAATATCTTTTTAGCCTAAAAGTGCAGCAGTTTGGTAGAAAATTAAATTATTCGATTAAAAATATACTTTTTTGTTGAAAATTCATCCTTTATTAGTTAACCATTCGCGGTATATATTTTTCTATCATACTGATTTTACGGATATGTGCGCCTTAGGGAGTTTTCTAAGTCACTAATCATGAATCTGAAGTCAGATTTAAAAAGTTCAAAATGGTGGATTCAACATGGTGAACAAATTTTTAAAAAGTTGTTCGATTTTCATAATAATAGTCACTTATTGGTTTTTGGAGTTGCTGGTTATGAAACCGGATTCGTTATCGGAAACCCCAAAAATCGCCAGATGCCAAGTTTCATTAAAGTCCATTAGTTGTTTAAAAACTCTTCCGCCATATTGGATTTTTAATTTTGCAAATCGAGTTCCATTTTCGTAACCAGTGACCCCACAAACCCCTGAGTGACAAGTTTGAGTTACAAATTTTAAACTAAGAATTTAATAGCTTTTTCGAAATTTGCTCACCAAGTTTAATCCGCTATTTTGAGTTTATTTGAATCTGATTTCAGATTCCTTATCAGAAGACCCAAAAATCCCCAGATGCTAAGTTTCATTAAAATCCAAACATTTTTTGAAAACTCGTCCACCATATTGGATCCGCCATATCGGATCCGCCATTTTCAATTTTGCAAATCCGATTTCGGATTCGTAACCAGCGACCCCACGAACACTAAGTGACAAGTTTGAGTTACAAATTTGAAAATAAAAATTTAACCGCTTTTACAACATTTGCAAAGTTTAATCCGCTATTTTGAGTTTTTTTTCAATCCGACTTCAGATTCCTTATTAGAAGACCCAAAAATCTCTAGATGTCAAGTTTCATTAAAATCTATTAATTTTTTGAAAACTCGTCCACCATATTGTATCCGCCATTTTCAATTTTGCAAATCGGATTCCGGATTCATAACCAGCGACCCCACAAACCCCTGAGTTACAAATTTGAAACTAAAAATCAAATAGATATTTAAAAATTCGTTCACCAAGTTGAATCCACCATTTTGAGTTTTTATAAATCTGATTTAAGATTCCTTATCAGAATCCCCCAAAAACCCCTCGATGTCAAGTTTCACTAAAATCCATTTTATTAACTTTTCCACCATATTGGTTCCGCCATTTTCAATTTTGCAACTCGGGTTCTGGATGCGTGACTTAGCGACACCACAAACCCCTGAGTGACAATTTTGAGTTACAAATTTGAAAATAAACGTCCAACAGCTTTTTCAAAATTTTCCCACTAAGTTTAATCCGCCATTTTGAGTTTATTTGAATCTAATTTCAGAATCTTTATCAGAAGACCCAAAAATCCCCAGATGCCAAGTTTCATTAAAATCCATTAATTTTTTGAAAACTCGTCCACCATATTGAATCCGCCATATCAGTTCCGCCATTTTCAATTTTGCAAATCGAATTACGGATTCGTAAGCAGCGACTCAACGAACACTAAGTGACAAGTTTGAGTTACAAATTTTAAAATAAACATCCAACAGCTTTTACAACAATCGAAAAGTTGAATCCGCCATTTTGAGTTTTTTGTTCAATCAGTCTTCAAATTCCTTATCAGAAGACCCAAAAATCCCCAGATGCCAAGTTTTATTAAAGTCTATTAATTTTTTTAAAACTCGTCTACCATATTGGATACGCCATTTTCAATTTTGCAAATCGGATTCCGGATGCGTAACCAGCGACCCCATAAACACTAAGTGACAAGTTTGAGTTACAAATTTGAACATAAAAATCCAACAGCTTTTACAACATTTTAAAGGTTGAATCCTCCATTATGAGTTTTGTTTCAATTTGACTTCAGATTCCTTATCAGAAGACCCAAAAATCTCTAGATGTCCAGTTTCATTAAAATCCATTAATTTTTTGAAAACTCGTCCACCATATTGGATACGCCATTTTTAATTTTGCAAATCGAGTTCCATTTTCGTAACCAGTGACCCCACAAACCTCTGAGTGACAAGTTTGAGTTACAAATTTTAAACTAAGAATTTAATAGCTTTTTCAAAATTTGCCCACTAAGTTTAATCCGCCATTTTGAGTTTATTTGAATCTAATTTCAGATTCTTTATCAGAAGACACAAAAATCCCCAGATGCTAAGTTTCATTCAAATCCATTAATTTTTTGAAAACTCGTCCACCATATTGAATCCGCCATATCGGATCCGCCAATTTCAATTTTGCAAATCGGATTCCGGATTCGTAACCAGCGACCCCACGAACACTAAGTGGCAACTTTGAGTTACAAATTTGGAAATAAAAATTCAACAGCTTTTACAAAATGTGTCCACCAAATTGAATCCGCCATTTTCAGTTTTTTTTTAATCTGACTTCAGGTTTCTTATCAGAAGACCCAAAAATCTCTAGATATCAAGTTTCACTAAAATTCAAACATTTTTTGAAATTTTGTCCACCATATTGGATCCGCCATATCGGATCCGCCATTTTCAAATTTGCAAATCTGATTACGAATTCGTAACCAGCGACCCCATGAACACTAAGTGACAAGTTTAAGTTACAAAATTGAAAATAAAAATCCAACAGCTTTTATAAAATTTGCCCATTAAATTGAATCCGCCATTTTGAGTTTTTTTAATCGGACTTCAGATTCCTTATCAGAAGACCCAAGAATCTCTAGATGTCAAGTTTCATTAAAATCCAAACATTTTTTGAAAATTCGTCCACCATATTGGATCCACTATCTCGGATCCGCGATTTTCAATTTTGCAAATCGGATTCCGGATTCGTAACCAGCGACCCCATGAACACTAAGTGACAAGTTTGAGTTACAAATTTGAAAATAAAAATCCAACAGCTTTTATAAAATTTGTCCACCAAGTTGAATTCGCCATTTTGAGTTTTTTTAATCGGACTTCAGATTCTTACCAGAAGCTCAAAAAATCTGCAGATGCTAAGTTTCATTAAAATCAATTCGTTTTTTTTTTACTCATCCACCATATTGGATCCTCTTTTTTTAATTTTTATCATTTACCCAATTTTCGAATAACTATTTATTTGTTTAACAAAATTTCTACTTAAAGTTTTGCTGAATTAGATTCGTAAATAATACATTCAATAAATCCATATAACCTAGAATTTACTATTACTATTAGTAATATTAAAAAGCGAGATATAATTCGAAGAGTTGAATTTCTTTATATCATTTTAGATTTGAGTGAAGCCTGATATTGTGAAAAAAATGAATTATTTGGTAATTAATTAATCAGCTTAAAACATAAGCATCGACGAACAATTATTTTCATTTATACATTAAAATAATGTCTACCTTATATTTTTATAAAAATTATAATTATTATGAACATTTTGAACTAATCTCAAAAAAGTTTAAATATATTTTTGAATAATGAACTCAGATACTCATTCCACAACATCATACAAACTTACAAAAATTACATAATTGAAATAAAGGTATTTCAGAAATAAATAAACTTTTATTATGTAAATTCATGTTACTCAATTAAACAAAATTAAAGTTCAATTTGTATGTAATTTAATATTGTGAACAAAATTATTCAGCTCATAATTAATTAATGGCTTAATATCGTTAAAAGAATTAAACAATTTTTTTATCAATTTAAAAAATTATATAACTGGCATAAAGAACCATTATAAAAACCATATGTAACATTGAATTACATAACCTTAAATTTTATGTTATTTAATATAGTACAAAAATTAATCATCATTCTACATTTTTCAGAAAATTCGAGTTATTTGTAACATTTGAAACTATTCCAGAAAAAATAAAAATATATTCGCACATAATTTCGAAATCAGAATTCAGATGCTTATTTAACATCGCAAAAGTTAAGAAAAATAATTTGACTTGAATAGAGGTATTTTAAACATTCACAAACTTTTATTATAAAAATTATAATATTTCACAACATCAGAATCATTTGAAAAATTAAGTAATTGAAATAGGGATGTTTGAATATGAATAGACTTTTATTATGCAAATTATATCCAATATTCAGTTATACAACATCATATAACCATCCATTACATAATCAATTTATGTCACCTAATTTTAGAAAATAAATAAATTTTAATCTCTGTTTAATTTAATATTTCGAAAAAATTATTCAGCTAATAATTAATTAATTATTTCACAATATGAAAAGCATTTAACTATAATTTTCACTGAAGTACTCAAATAATTTGTACTAAATATTATTTTCAAATTTGAGCTTTTATTTCTTAAAACTTGATTTGTTAATAACATTTTTAACTAATTTCAGAAATCATTAATTTTGATAGAATCAATTAACAGTTAATCAGTTCAAAAAATTAAAAGCATTAAGTAATCATTTTCATTGAATCGTTCTAATAATTCTTACATTATATTTTCTTTAAATTTGAAACAGCATTTCTATATTATTTTCTTTGAAAATTCAAATAGTTAAAAGCTTTAAAAAAGTCTTTTTATTAAAACGTTTAAATCATTTTCACTTTTAATATTTTTTAAATTTGAACTTGTCTCTGTTTAACTTTAATTAATTAGAAGCTTTTATCTAAATCTAGAAAATATAAAGTTTAGCAGAATCTATTTATAATTATCATTTTCCAACATCGCAAACATTAGAAAAAATGATTGTGATGTAAATATTATAAACCAAAAATCCATTTTATTATAGAAACAATAGTCAATATTTGATTACATAACCTTAATGCAAATAATCAATTTATGTGACTTAGTTGAAAACAATTTATATTTATTTTTTGAACAAAATCATTCAGTCAATAGTTAGTTAATCAGTTCATAATATAAAAAGCAGTAATAAATTATTTTCATTGAAACATCAAAATGATGTTTACCCTATATTTTGCTAAAAAATTAAAGTAATTATAATCTTTTAAAATAATTCAATAAATACTTTAAAAATATTGACAATTAATTTTGAAGATGGAGTTCAGATAATCATTTTTAAATATTTTGAAAATTATGAAATTTGAATAGGGAAGTTTCAAATAAAGATAAACTTTTATTAGACCATTCATATCCCATATTAAATCGCATAATCTCAGAGCAAATAATAAATTTGTTTTTTTGGCAAAACAATATTTAAATTTAATCTCCATATATTTTCATATTGTGAACAAAATTAATCAGCTAATAATAATTAAGCATCAGTTTACGAGAGAAAAAAGCACCAAAGAATTATTTCCAAAAATGTAAATGGTTCCTATTTAATATTTAACTTGAAACCCAAATTTGCATTAATAAAAAATTGTAATTATTCCTTCAGTTTATCTAACTCTTTTCATATGAAGGGATCCCAGTGGGCACAAAATTTGGCGACGTCTTTACGACATCGTTACGACATCTTTACGACATCTTAACGACAACTTTACGACATCCTATGTCAATGTCGTTAAGGTGTCTTTACGATATCGTAAATAAATCGTATGATCTGACGATGTCTTTACGATATCGTAAAGACACCGAAACGACACGAACATAAGATGTCGTAAAGTTGTCGTAACGATGTCGTAAAGACGTCGCCAAATTTTGTTCCCGCTGGGATACGTCGTTCTAAAATCAATTCTTTCGTAAAAAGGACGATTTTCAAGATTTCTTTATTTATAACCATTTATAAATAGTTATAAGTTGAAAATTAATCTGTTTTGAATAGCATCAAACTATTTTGTTGAAGTCATCATTTCTGGTTGAAAATTCATTTTTTCGGATTGAAAATTCTTTCAGGTGAACCGTATTTTTTCAAGTTGATAATGTTTAAACCATCCTACTAGGTATTTTCCACCTTAAGAGTTGAAAACCAAAATTTTGTAATTTTCATGAGAAAGCAAAAAGTCAATAATTGTATGCATTTGATAAAGATCAAATATGGCGGACGAGTTTTCAAAAAATTAATCGATACTCATGAGCCTTGGCGTCTGAGGTTTTTAGAGTCTCAGATAAGGAATCTCAAGTCAGTTTGAAAAAATTCAAAAAGGCGGATTCAACATTTTGGACAAATTTTTAAAAAGCTTTTGGATTTTTATTTTCAAATTTTTTACTGGAACTTGTCACCCAATGATTTTTATGGAAAATCATTACAAATCCGGAGCCAGATTTGCAAAATTGGCAGATTTTCATGAAAATCTATTAATTTCTGAGAAAACTCTTCTGTCATATTGAATCCACCATTTTGAATTTTGCAAATCTGGCTCCGGATTCATGATCAGCGACCAAAAAAAACCTGAGGGACAAGTTTTATGAATATCCAAAAAAAATTTCAGAATTCGTCCACCATGATTGTTTTTAAAACTTTTTTGCCATATTGGATCCTCCATTTTGAATATAGAAAAACTGGCTCCGGATTCGTAATCAGGGACCCTAAAAACCACTGAGTAACACGTATAAATCTAATTTATTAAATATGTCGTTCAAAAATGAATTCTTTCGCAAAAAAGAGCGATACTATAGGGTATTATACAGTACTGGGTATGATATACCCTACTGGGTATTCTACACTTCAAAAAGTGACAACCCAAATCTTGTATTTTTTATGAGAAAGCAAAAATTGTATAGTTTTATGCATTTGAGAAAGATGAGAATTTAGGTTTTGATTTATGTGTGAAAAATGTATTGCATTCGATGCACGTGCGTGAATTGCAACCATTAAAAGAGCGGATTCTTGTTCTCTAGTTTGGAGGGTGCGCGCTATGTGTTTGCAATGTGAAACGTATGTCGATTGTATGCAAATTCAATCGAACGAGAGAAACTCTTCCTCTCGATCTACATGGAAAAAAGAGAAAAAAAAGTTCCTTGTTTATTCTCAATGCTGCTTCAACGTTCAACATGTCTCCAGACTCTTAGATACTTTATCGACTTTCAGAATTTGTCTTCAGAATGTTCACTTTATTCTAATGCAGTCAAATCTGGATTTAGTGTCGGTTTTGGGGATGACGGTGACCATAAATTCAAACTCAGAACTGTTTGGTGTCTCCCCTGTTTATCTTTCTATTTTGTCACGCCTGAGTGGACACCGCACATCACCTCACAGCTTCTCCCACCCATTACATTGACAGAAAAAAGTCTATTACTGAAAATCTTATAAGGAACCGTTCACATATTAAGTAACAATAATTTTAGGCTTTTACCCCCCCCCCCCTCCCCAAATTATATCCAAAATTATGTTAAAAACATAATAGACGTTTTCTAAACAAGAAAAGGTTTTTTAAGATTAAGTTATGTCTAGAAATAAATATAACAATATTGATATGTGACACTGAATGCTTTTTAAATATTTGTTTTAGTCACACAAATATTGAAGTTACACTGTAGGTCCCATATAATAACAATTTCAAGAGTTGCCTCGCACTAGTCTTGTTACTAAATCGGTACCCTAGAAACGTAAGCAGTCATGGATGCCTGAACCGTTTCCAACTGGAATGCATAACATTGCGCAATATACTCGACTAAGTACTCGCGCACTGCGGTCCTTCCGAGAGGAGAGTCCCTACCGTATCTCGCTCTGTCCCGTGAGAAACTGCGTACTTAACGCAAGTACTAATTGAAATTCAACAATTTAAAACTTTTTTTCAATACCATAAAAAAATACAACATTATTTTAATAATAATACAATAAAAAGATTTCAAATAACTATTTATTTGCTAAATGTTTTCAAAGATTTAAATTCGAACTGAAATTAAATTCTGAAAATTGAAAACATGGAAATAAGTATTATCAGATTGTTTTTAAATTTATATAATATTAAGAAAAATTCAAGTCTTTTTAACAGATGATTTTTAGAAATCTTTCCATGTTCACAAATATTTCTAATCTATGTCAAACTTCCTACATTTTTCAATTCATTTGAACTGAATACAATAATGTTTACTTTTAAGAAAATTTGTTTAATCTCTTGAAACATTTCGAAATTCTTCTTAAGCTTCTAATGTTGTTTTCTGAAATCTTTAAGAACCTACATGTTTGAAAAAAAATGTCAAGCTTAAAATTCAATTGAATTTCTTCAATTCTTCTGAATATTTCTTGGATTTACTTGATTTTTTTATCTTACCAAATTCAAACCTTTTGCTCTAAAATCTCCTACATTATTTTTAAAAATTTTAGGAAATTGTTTGAAATGTTCAAAAACCTTTTTTTTTTATTTGATCTTACGGTTCTTTTTTCAAAATGAAAAGTCCTTCAAATTTTGTCACAAATATTAAGAATTTTTTTCTAAATTGTCAGACCTTCTAAACTTTGTAATCTTTAAAAAATATAGAAAATTTTTTTGATTTTTTTAAAATTAAAACTTATTTTTATTTGTTCTAGAAGCTTAAACAAATTTTTCAGTTTTGCGGAAGCTTACAAAATTCATAACCAATATGTACAAATTTTATTAATTTTTAAAACATTTCATTTCTTTAAAAAAAAAATAAGGAAATGATTTCAAAAATTCATTTAATCTTTTTATTAGCAAATTCATTTTTTTGTATGACAATGAAACTATTTCCTTAACAATTTATTTTAACTGCTTATAAACTTATTGTACTATATGAAAATTAAATTAGTCTATTTTTGACTATTGAATTTTTTCTTAAAAATGTATCCGTCTTAGTCAAAAATCGAAGTATTTGGTTGAAAATTTATCTTTTTTAATTAAAAATTCGAGTACTGGATTAAATCTTTATTTTGTTTGTTGAAAATTTGTCTTTTTCTGAATGAAACGTTTTTTGCTTGAAATAGTAACTATTACACATTTTTTTTAATCTATTACTTGGTTTAAAGTTCAAATACTTTATAAAAAATTAATTTTGTTGTTGTTAAGAATTCGTAATTTTTGTTGAAAATTCCTCTATTTGTTTAAAAATTATCTTTTTGGTTAAAAGATCATATTTTAGGATTGAGAATTCAAATGTTTTCTAGAAAATGCTTTCTTGAAAATTCATTATTCCGGATTACAAATAATTTTTTTTTTAAAGGAAAATTAATCTTATTTACGAAAACTCAACTATATCTCTTTCATGTTTTTAAAAAAGAAGAAAGAAGTTGTCGTCATTCAAGGTGTGAATTGTATAGTGCAAGAATAAGAAAAAGGAGGATCTTAAGAAAGTTAAAAAGTTTTTCTTGCAAGCTACGCCTAAAAAAGTAGGTCGCTGCAACAGGTGAGCACTAAAGCAAATATACGCACGTAAAGGTCATTTTTTAAGAAAATAAGTGTGGTTTACAAAATTTAATTTCATTCTCGAAACGACTCTGCTGAGTCGAGACATTGAAAATATTAATAAACTACACGATATACTTATCTTTTAAGTTTGTTAATTAAAAACAATTTTTAAAAATTCACAATTTTCAAAATTGCCTTCTTCCTCTCTCCGCACTTTTCCTACTTCCTTACCACTCATTTTTCATCACTTAACCTACTTTCTCTCCCCTAACTTCTCCTACTTCCTCTTCCTTCATTACCCCTCACTTCCCCTACATTTCCGTCAATCATTTCCCCTCACTTCTTCTACTTTCCCTTTCCCTTATTTTTCGTCAATCCCCTACTTTCTTTCCTCTTTGCCTAACTGCCTTTCCTCACTTTTCCTATTTCTCCTCTATACATTTTCTCTTTCTTCACCTACTTTCTCTCTGCTTATTTTTCTTTATATTCCATACTTCCCCTCCTTTCTCCCCACTTCCCCCACTCGTCACCGCTCATGTTTTCCTAGTTTAATCCTCTCTAATTTTTACTAACTTCCCTCTCTGAACTTTCCTCTACTTCTTCTTCCCTTATTTGTCCTAATTTTAATTACTTCTTATCTCATTTCATATCAATTCCCCTGCTTTTCCTCCACTTACTTTTCTTGCACTTATTTTCTATCACTTCGTCTACCTCCCTTTCCTAATTTTTCCTAACTTTTTCAACTTCTCTTATAGTTGTCCTATTTTCCCCTACTTACCCTACTCTTATTTCCCCTTTACTTTTCCTACTTTCTGTCTCCTACTTTCCATCCACTCATTTTGCTATAACTTCTCTACTTCCTCTCTCCTCACTTCCCCTACTATCCCTCCACTCATTTCACGTCACTCACTCTAGTTTCCCGCCCCACAATTCCCCTACTTACCCTCTACAAATTTCCCATAACTTCCCCTCCATTCATTTCCTATCACTTTCTCTAATTCTCTTCCCTCGTTTTACCTCACTTTCCCTACTTCTCCCATTGTTGCCCTAGTTTTACCTACTTAATCTACTCTCAATTCCTTAAAGTCCACTACGTTCTGTCCAATCATTTCCCCATAATTTAACTCATTTCCCTCCCCTCACTATAATTACTATCTCTCCACTTATTTGACATGAATCACTCTACTTTCTCTCCCCTCAGTTTCCCTACTTACCCTCTACATATTTACCATCACTTCGCCTCCACTCATTTCCTATCAGTTCCTCTAACTTCCTTCCCTTATTTTACTTCACTGTCCCTACTTCTCCGACCATTGCCCAAGTTTCCCTTCCTTACCCTAACCTTAGTTTCCCTACGTTCCATCCAGTTATTTACCCTCACTTCTTCTACTTTCCCTCTCTTTATTTCCCCGCTACTTCCCCTACTTTCTAATTTAAAAAACTGATTACTTCATATTATTAAAATATAGAAACAATAAGCCGTTTTTTAATTAGGCTTTTGTCATATGAAAAGAAATACAATAATTTGCATAAATAATTTTTTAAATAATTTAGTGTAATTTATAATAATGTTATACAAATAATCGCTTAAAACATTTCTTATGGTTTATAACTGTCTTCACTTAGAGTACTGTGAAATAGAAAGTTGCGGGTATTTTCTGACATTTTTAGTTTTTTAAAACACTTCTTAGTTAGGAAAAATCATAAACATTAATAATAAGAGGTGCTCAGCAACTACTTCATGGCAAATTACAAATTTAATATGATGCATGCAAAAAATTTCAAATTACATATTCAAATGAATATTTCAAATGTCTGTTTTATTTCAGAAAAATATATTCACAAAAAATAAAGAGATTGTTTCAACAATGATTCTCTCTGTTGTTTATTTATTATGTCTTCATAACTAAAAAGTCAAAGCAAAGTTAAAAATTTCAGAAAAAACCTGCAACTTTAAAACAATTATTTAAGAAAATATAGTCATAAACAATAATAAATTTCTTAAACAATAACGGCTGTTAACTTGCATTAATTATAACCTCACTCGAAGTGAAAAGTGGACAAAAAATTGAAAATTTCAGAAAAAACCACAACGTTTTAGCATTATTTTAAGAAAATATTATGAATAATAATGAATTGTATACAAAATTGATTTTTTTAATATGAATTAATATTTAATAACTTTACTCTAATTGAAAATATGAAAAAAAGTGGAAATTTTTATTAAGAACTGCAGCTTTCTAACATTATTATCACAGAATATTAGTATAAATAATGATAAATTGTTTCAACAATCATATCTGTTAACTATAATTGATCATTGCCTTGCTCTAACTGTAAACTTAATGATGAGATTGAAAAAATCGAAAAAACTTCGACTTTTTAACTTTATTCTAAGGAAAAATGGCTAATAATAATGATAATTTTTTAAACAATTATGTTCGTCAACCTAAATTACTTATCATTTACTCTAATTGAAAACTAAACACAAAGTGGAACATTTTAGAAAAAACTGCTATTTGCTAGAATTATTCTAAGAGAGTATTATTATAAACATTAATAAATTGTTTTATTATTCATTTTTGTTAAATTTAATTAATCATTGCATCGCTCTAGCTGAAAAGTTGCAGATAGGTTTGGAAAATTCGAAAAAACTGCGATTTTCTAACTCTATTCTAAGAAAAAATTGCCAAAAACAATAGTACATTGTTGGAACAATAATGTTTGTCAATATCAATTGTTTTTCACCTTACACAAATTGGACAGATATTTATTATTACAAATAGTAATAAATCGTTGAAGAAATTTTTGCTGTTCGATTTATTTGATTATTATCTCCCTCTTCGAGAAAATTTGAAAAAACCACGACTTTCTTATCATTTTTTTTACATTTTTAGCAGTAAACTTGTATTGATCAAAAAACTTTCTTTGAATTCGTAGAAGCACTATCTAAATTTAAGAAAAAGTAATATATAATTATATTCTCAAATCCAGATCCTGATTTCTTAAATTTAAACCGAATTTTCTGATCTTAAGTTCAGAAAAATTTGAATGTGTAAATTTAAATTATTCTTTTTGGGCTAATTAGCCCCGGGTAAAAACCCTTATAGTTTGGGTCGGACGTCCGTCCGTCCGCCCGCCTGTCGTAATTTTTTTCTAAGAATTGGCAGTGAGAGGGCTCAAGGAGAAATTACAGGAAGGTAAGTGAGAGGAAATAAAGAGAGAGGAAGTAAAAGAAGTGATGAAAATATTATGAGAGGGGAAGTAGAGAAAGTGTAGGGGAATTTAGGGGTGGCGAAGTAAGGGAAAAAGAGGGGGGAGTAGGTGAGGATGACTAGGAGAAATAAGGAAAGGAAAAATAGGAAAAGTGAGGAGAGGTCTATTTGCGTAGGGACGGTAGTAGGTGAGAGGAAAAAGGATTAGTGAAGGAAATTAAGAAAAGGGGAGTGTTAGTCAGTGAAGTTGGGAGAGGGGAAGGTTGTGGTGGAAGAAGATTTGAAAGGGAGGTGAAACAAAGTTTGAAATGTTCGAAAGGGAGCAGAAAATAAAGGGGTGCGAAAGTAGGGATTGTGGTGGAAATGTTAGGGGAGGGAAGAAGTAGAGGAAGTGTTGAGGAAATTAGAGGTGGTGAACAGAGGGAAAAAGAAGGGATTAGAGTAGGGGGGATGAGGAGACGGGAAGTAGGGGATAAGGGGGAGTATAAAAGGAGTATGAGACCTGTGGAAAGTGAAACAAGGGTGAAAAAAACAAGTGAAACTAGTTGGATGAGGCGGGTGAGTGGGAGAGAGGAAGAGAGAGTGGAGGAAGAAAAGTAGGACAAGGAAAGCGTTATTCACAAAGGTGAGAAGAGGCGTAGGTATTGGTAGAAGAAGTTTTGGAAGGGAGGTGAAGCGAAGATTGGAATTTATGAAAGGGAGTAGGGGTACTGGGGAAGAAAGGATATGGAGCATTTTTTACTTAGGAAATTTCAGCTAAGCGTAGGCTTGAATTTAGCTGTGAAGCATTAACATGATCTTAAGGAAAATGGTTCACATGGTAAATAATTATTCACATAACTGTATTTAACACGTATTCAACCTCGAACTGCAGGACACGTGGGCTCTTTCAAATGAGGAAGAAATGGCCACCAATGCGTGCCCATTAAAACGCAGAGTTAAATATTACATACGGCAAGCTTTTACGAGGTCGTAATACTACTATGCTTCTGCAATATAACCTTAACGCAAAAAACTTCAATAATGGCTATAACGAACGTTCTATCAAGAAATCATAAATGTATCTTGCACACTTACTTTCTTACCCCTCATTTTCCCTCACTTCTCCTATTATATATCTTCTTACTTTTCCTACTTTCATCGCCTCATTTCCTCTTTCCCATAATTTCCCCTACTTCCCTTAAACTCGTTTCTTATTACTTTTTCTGCTTGATCACCCTTATTTCCCCCCACCACCCGTGCTTTCCTTTTCCTCATTAACTATCTTTTCCCTTACTCACCATGCCTTTAGTTTCCCTTACATTCTTTACTTTCCTTCCCCTTCCCTCTTTTCCTCTCATATTTCCTATTTCCTCTCCTCTCAATTTCCCTACTTCCTTGATCTTTATTATCCCCACTTTTCTTGTAGTTATTTTCCACTACTTACTATACTTTCTCTCCCCTTACTTCCCCTACTTACTCTCTACGCATTTCCCATCACTTCCCCTACATCCCGTCCCTCGTTTTCCTTCACACGTCCTTTTTTTGCACTTTCCCTTCCCTTATTTCCTCTACTTCTCTTTCATTCACGGATAATAAAATTCTCCAATGATGAAATTTTCGAATAATAAAATTCCCAAATGTGAAAGTTGTCGAATAATAAAATTTTCGAATAATGAAATTCCCGAATTGGAAATTTTCCGATTAATAAAATTTCTGAATCATAAAATTCCCAAATAGTAAAATTTCCGAAAAATAAAATTCCCCAATTAGAAAATTCCCGCATAAAAAAATTTCCTAATAATAATATTCACAAAGGATAATAGTCCCGAAAATGAAATTTCCGAATAATGAAATTCTCGAATCAAAAATTTTCTGAATTGGAGAATTCCGTAATAATAAAATTTTAGAATAATTAAATTACCGAATCGGGAAGTTCCTAAATAATTCAATTTTGGAATGATGAAATTCCTGAATAATAAATTTTCCGAATAATAAAATTCCCTCATTGGAAAATTTCCCAATAAGAAAATTCAATGATAAAACTTTTAAATAAAAAAATGCCCGAATTTGAACATTTCTGAATAATGAAATTCCCGAATCGGAAATTTCCCGAATAATAAAGTTCCTGAACTGGAAAATTCCAGAATTGGAAAATGCGCGAACAACAAAATTCTCGAATTGGAAATTTCCCGTATTATAAAGTTCCTGAGCATGCATATTTACGAATTATAAAATTCCGATTAATGAAATTCCCGAATTAAAAATTTCCTGAATTGGAAAATTCCATAATAATAAAATTCCAAAAGAATTAAATTACCGAATCGGGAAATTCCTGAACAATAAAATTTTCGAATGATAAAATTCCCTGAGTGGAAAATTTCCCAATAATAAAATTCAATAATTAAACTTCCAAATAAAAAACTTCTCGAATTTCAAAGTTTCTGAAAAATAAAATTTCCGCATCGGAAATTTCCCGAATAATAAAATTCCTGAACTGCAAAATTGTAGAATCGGTAAATTCGCGAACAATAAAATTCCCGAATTGGTAATTTCCTGTATCATGAAGTTCCAGAGCTTGAAAATTTCTGTATAATAACATTACAACAATAATTATAATTAAAGTAATTAAATTACCGAATCGGGAAATTCCTAAATAATAAAATTTTCGAATGATAAAATTCCCGAATAATAAAATTCCCTAATTGGAAAATTTCCTGAACTGGAAAATTCTATAATCGGAAAATTCGCGAACAATAAAATTCCTGAAATGGAAATTTCTCGTATCATAAAGTTCCTGAACTTGCAAATTTCCGAATAATAAAATTCCTGAATTGGAAAAGTCCCGAAAAAAAATTTCTGAATGCTAAAATTTCCATAAAATGGAATTCCCCTCCACTTGTTTCTTCCTTACTTCCCCTCCTCTCATTTTTGCTTACTCCTGCTTCTTTATTTCTTCTCATTTCCCCTCATTTTGCCTACTTGTACAGAAATACGACGAAATTGCAGAGGAATAGGAAATTGTTTTTCTTGTATAGGTATTTTAAATATTTTTCTACATTTTTTAGTACTTGGTGGTGATTGGCTACCGTGAATGTTGATAACATTGTAAAATAACTACTCGAAATGTATGCTGATGCGGATGGTGCGCAAAGTAGACATTAAAACATTGGTGTAAATGGATTCATAATGTATGTAGAGTCGTTTATAATTGATAGCACTAAAGTTGAAAACAGGTGAAAATGGAAAAGGGAAAAGGGATCTCGTTTGTACATGTAGAGTGTAGAGTCCGCGAGGTTCGATAAGCGTTACGCGGTGTAGCCCTCCCACCTCGCATGCAGGGTCCACACAAAGGCCTAATTACCCATAAATTTGCTGATTTACGGCCAGTCCAGAAATGTAAATATGAAATATGAAAATGAGGACGGGAGTAATAAAAGTGATGTACGAGGCTCCATAGGGTCGTTCACGAAGACGTCCATCATGGAGATGACAGGTTTTGTCCTCTGTCGACCATAAAGGTTCTAGAGGACTTAATTGTAAAGAAGATTTGTTTAATTACCGTTAGGGTCTATATTTTTTATTTTTCGTATCATTTTTTATTTATTAAATAATTTTTCCTATTCACACGATACCTAACGCGTTTTCTAAAATTGAATGAAAAATCAATATAAAAAAATAATTAAAAAATGAATAAAAGTATAAATCTTTCATTAGAAAAATCTTCTTGAGAATTATGACACTTGGGTCAATTAAAAGCGACGTCTTTTGAAAAACCAAAACAAAAATTACTTTTAAATACGTGCTTGAGGGAATTTTCGCTTTCCTCTACATCCTTAAGGGAGTTCTTGTGCCAAAAATCAGAGATCTGAAAAAAATAATTTTTCTATGATTCTAAGAATCAAAATATTATAACTGATGTCATAAAAAAATAAATAAAAAATATAATAAAATGAGAAAAATATTTTTTTTATAAAAAATGTTCAAATTGACAAACAAAAAAACATTAATTTTAACCATTTCTTTAAGTTGAATTTCTCCTGACTATCGCTTCTTACGAATTTTTGAAAAATGATGGCATTTTAATAAATCACGGCTTCTTTTTTCCGGGAAAACATTCTCTACAACTTTACTGCTTTCAGTTTTTAAAGTAATAAAATAATCTTAAAATATAACTATTTCTTAAAAGAAAATTGTTTAAAAAAATTGTTCTAAGATTTAGAGCCACAAAAGCTATAGAAAAATTTACTTTTAAAACTGGAAACGGCGGAGTTGTAAAAAATATTTTTCCCGAAAAAAATAACCCGTCATTGATTAAAATGCAATCATTTTTCAAAAATTGGAAAGAAGCGATGGTCAGAAAAAATTAAACTGCAAAGAACATGGTTAAAATTATTGTTTTTTTTTGTGAATTTTAACATTTTTCGTAGGAAATTATATTTCTTATTTGGAATTACATCAGTTATAATTTTTTGATTCTTGGAATCATAGAAAACCTATTTTTTCAGATATCTGACTTTTGGCAGGAAAAACTACCTTAATTCTTTTCTACATGCTCTTTGTTCTCAAAGTTATACCCACCTCTGATTATTGTTTAACGCCCTCTAAATTTCTCAATAATTATTAAATGATTTATGTTTACATTTACGAGGATATTTATGGGAATATTAATTTTGAAGGATTATCATTAACTAAATAATAATCTATATGATTCCTTTCAATCGTTCTATCTACATTGAAGCTCATATGTTTCCGTTCGCTCTCAAAAAAAGTTTTGTTCAGGAAAATCATTATAAGCCTATAATTTTTTTTACGATTTGAATAAGTATTTAATTTTAATGATGAACCTTTAAATTTATATAGTGGCTTATGAATTACTAATTAGATTATTATTATTTTTATATAGTGTATTATATTTATTACTTACTATATTATTGTCACTAATTATTAAAAAATATTGAATTGGTGAATAAATTACTTTAATTAGTTATTCAAAATAGTTTTAGGAAAAAGTACAATGCACTTGAAAAATTTAAATTATTCCAGTTCCAAACATCATAAGCTATTAGGATCATTTAAATTATTAAATTAAAATAATAGGTTTTTGAACATAAGACTTTTGTAACTTATGATAAAAGTTGCCTGATAGAAAAAAATATTTTTATTATTTAACTGCCAATAATAATAATAATATACTTTATTTTTTTTATTTAATTTTGAATTAACTATATTAATTACATGGGACGACTGAACAGTCCCCAAAAATAAAGTTCCTGTCACTATTAAATTCCCGAATAATAAAATTCGCGAAAAATAAAAATAGCGAATTGGGAAATTTCCCAGAATTAAAATTCTCTAATAATAAAATTGCGAAAAAATAAAAATACCAAATTGGAAAATTCCCAAATAATAAAATTCCCGGATTATAAAATTCCCGAATTGAAAAATTCTAAAGGAATCAAATTGACGGCAGTTTTTAATATTACCGAATTGAAAAATTCCTGAATAATAAAATTCTCGAGAGAAATTTAAAGAAGTATAAATTATACTAATTGTACAATTCCCCAAATCAAAATATTACAATTTTTTATAAATGTGTTTCATTAATTATAACTACAATAACGGTTTTTTTACTTATTTCTAATGTCTAAAAGATAAAAAAATATTTTCTTGAATTTGAAATAACAATAATTTTAAATAACATTATTTTAAAGAATCATTATCGTATTTATAATCAATCAAACATGATTATAAAAAATGGTACTTTGTCAATTTTCTGCCGGGAATTTTATTATTCGAGAATTTTCCAATTCCGTAATATTATAAACTGTCTTGAATCTTATTATTCGGGAATTTTCCAATTTGGACATTTTATAATTCGGGAATCTTATTATTCGAGAATTTTTCAATTCGGTATTTTTGTTTTATGGCAGTTTTTTTATTCGCGAATTTTAATTTTCGGGAATTTTCCAATTCGGTATTTTTATTTTTCAATCTCTCTAGCAATCACCCCAAGCGAAGAACCTCACAAAGTCGTTATGTAAGGTTCCCCACTTGGGTCCATTAATAGCCAAGGTCTTTGCTTCAGGCGTCATTCACTCTACTGACACTCTTTTTATTAACTATTTGCCG
>NC_046662.1:23709821-23747029 GCF_010883055.1 Belonocnema kinseyi | reverse complement strand
CGTCCTATTTAAGATTCTTAGAAAACCCATAAATACACACATATATATTGAAAGTCAAGAAAATTTCAATTCCAAATGTGCAGAATTGGAGAAATATAAAATGTAGATCCATAAATAAGAAAAAAAAAGACCAAAAAGACTAATTTTCAAGAAATATTCATATCCGAATCACAGCCAAAAACAGGTATTTTTGATAAAACAGTTGAATTTTCAACAATATAGATAGATTTTCACTTGAGATGAAAATTTCAAGCAACCAAAAGAGATTAGTTTTCAATCAGAAATTTGTACCCCCAATTTAAAAAAAAATTGAATTTTCCACCGAATAAAAAGAATTTTTAAACGAGAAGGATGAATGTTGACCGAATTGTCGAACTTTGAAGAAAATGATTCAGTTTTGAGCCAGGTAGTATAATTTTTGACAAAAAAAAAAGAACCATTAACAACAAATTTCATTGTGGGCGTCGCGACTAGAAAGAGTAAGTATGCACACATATTCATATACACACACAAAAAATACACATGTGCACATAATATTAAATAATAAATAAGTAATTATGTATTTTATATTTGATTACATTTTTAATTTCACGGTTTAGACCAGGAAAAATATATTAAATAATTTGATTTCAATTGTATTTTGTTCACTGGTCTAAAATAAATATTTTTTAATACTGACTTTTATTTCTAAATTGTGAAAAAATTTCATTTCTAAACATGATACGCTATTAAGCTAATTTAAATTATTAAACTAAAATGATATATTTTTGAAGATAAGACTTTTGTAACTTATGATCAAAGTTGCTCGATAGAAAAAATATTTTTAAAATATAACTATCAATGATAAGAAGATACTTTAATTTTGTATTAATTATATTAATTATATCAACATAATTAATAAAAAATAAACAATATATAATAAATAAGTAATAATGTAGTGCATAATTAATTGTATTTCTAATTTCACGGTTTTAACCAGAAAAAATATATCATATAATTTCATTTCAATTCTCTTTTGTTTATTGGTTTAAAATTAATATTTTTTAATATTTATTTTCATTTCTTAATTACGAGAAAATTCCTCTCAAGCTCCGCTGGGATTCGAACCCAGGTCTTTCAGATTACCGTTCTGATTATTTTTTGCACTAAGCATAACCACTAGGAAGGTCCAAAAATGTATTGCAATTTTTTTTTACTTTTTTCGAAATTTAAATAATACACGTGCCACCGGTCACTTCAAAATCCCGTTCAATTAACATGGGGAAATTTTGAATTTTGGGAAAATTGAAATCACGTTCCAGGGTTTCATCAAAACGTGCCAAACTTTGCAGGGATTAAAAAGGGGTGCGGAATAAAATTATACTAATAAAATTTATTTATAACCCACCCTCATCCCCCACGCAGCCCCCCCCCCCAAAACTACATTTTCACGTATTATTGTTACTTTTTCGAAATTTCCATTGTCGTTTTCATGCAAATGATTTCTAATAGACAATTTGCATATATATAATGACTTCTTAAACAATTTTCAATTTTTTAAACAAATTTGACTTATTTAAACAATTATTTATTCTAAAAAAAAGTTTTTAAAATCGTATTTTCTGATTGGAATGCTATATTTTGTCATTGTTTGGAGTAGTAAATTATTCTAAAAACAGTATGTGATTATTTAAACAATCATTTATTGTTTATTTTCAGAATTTCTTAAAATTGAGCCAGAGATTTCTACTCTTTTCAAATTGGTATCCAATGCTACTTTTTGTTGAATAATCAGATAATGTTAATAAATTTCTGCTAATGCTCAACAAATTTCTATTTATTTACATAATTTTTATTTGCATAAGCAGTTATTTTTCAATAACTAAAAAAATGAGATAAAATAGAAAGCATAAAATTAATTACGATTTTAAAAGTTTTCTTGGAAAAGTATTTATTTAAACAAATTATATTTGTTTAAACAATTAAAAAGTAGTCAATTTATTCTTTCTATACACTATACAGTCAGTAACATGATTATATGTGTTCTATTTTATTTCATTTTTTTAGTTATAAAAAAACTGCTTGGACAAATAAAGATTGTTTAAGCAAATAGAAATTTATTAAACATAAAATATTTACATAACACTTTTAAACTATAACAAGCAATTACATTTCAATCAGAAAGTACGATTATTCTTACATTTTTGGGAATAAATAATTGTTCAAATAATTCACATTTGTTTAATACAATGAAAAATTACTTAAATTCAAAACTTCTCAATTTTTAATTATTCAGTTAGCCTTTTTTTGTGGAGAAGAATACTTTTTACAATTAACGTTGATCTTATTTATTATTTAATCATTTAAGTAAAGAAATTCTTTACTATTTAATATGAATCGAAATAGCGTACCAAATTTTCTAAATTATGAAATATTGTGAACGTTAAACTTTTAGTATTGTCATTTAATTAATGTCAAAAAGAAATAAATATGTTTCTTTTATTTCTAGCAGAAAAAAAATTATTTATCTTATATACTTCACAATAAATAAGCTCCAGCAAATTGTTTATTTATGTTGTTTATAACAAAGCTATATCAAATGAAATAAAAATGATTTATATTTTAAAACTTTGTTTATAATAATAAAATTGACCAATGAATCAATAATTTGCCTTATTTGTATGCACGAGTTGTAATTCCAGTTCATTTTAAATATATTTAATATTTAAAGCTTCAAAAAAATACATTTTTCGAAAAAATGGACTTTTTCAAATGAAATACAATACACATGTTATACAATTAAATTCTTAAAATCTTTTAATGTTGCTGAAAATTAAAAGCTACAGTCCTTTTTTAATAATGAATTCAAGAATAAGTTGACAAATTAGATATTATTTATTTAATGTTTATCTATTAGATATAAGAATTTTTTAAGATTTAAAACAGAACATTTGTAAGCTTTTGAACGAAACGTTTTAAGAGAAAAAAATATTTAAAACATTTTAAGGATTTCCAAAAATTTGAAAAATATTTTTTAAATTGTCCAAGATCTAAAAAGCCCAAAATCTCTTCTAAGCTGACTCCAATTTTTCCTAAAATTGTAATTCTTTTTGAAAATATCTGAAACCTTCCAAAATCTTTTTGAATTTTCTCGTTATTTGACATTTTTTGTATTAAAAATGTTTTCTCCCTTTAAATGATAATTTTGTCTATTTTTTTCACTGGAAAATAGCGTTTAAATGTAAATGCAACAATTATTTTGAAAACTCCTATTTTTTGTTTGAAAATTAATCTTTTTTGCAGAAATTTAATATTTTTTAATTAAAAGTGCATGTGCACGTTTTAAAATCTTTTTTGTTTGAGAATTCAGCTTTTTTCTAATAATAAAATATCGGAATTGAAAAATTCCCAAATAATAAAATATCCGAATTGCAAAATTCCGGAATAATAAAATTCCCGAATTGGGAAACCCCCGAATAATAAAGGGGCGACTGAAAATCCCGAAAAACAAAATTCCCTAATTCGAAAATTCCCAAATATAAAAATTTCCGAATTAGAAAATTCCTGAATAATAAAATTTCCGCCCAATGAGATTATCAAATTGGAAAATTTCCGAGCAATACAATTCCCGAATTGGAAAATTCCTAAATAATAAAAGATTCGATTTGAAAAATTCACGAATAAAGAAATTCCCAAATAATAAAATATCCGAAATAAAGAATTCCCAAAAATAACATTCCCGGATAATAAAATTCCCGAATTGGAAAATTCATGAATAATATAAGGATGACTGAAAAATCCCAAAACATTAATTTCTTGAATTGGAAAATTCCCCAATAATAAAATTTGTGAATTGGAAAATTTCCGAATGATAAAATTCCCAAATTAGAAAATTCCCAGATAATACAATTATCGGATTGAGAAATTCCCGAATAATAAAATATCCAAATCGGAAAATTCCCGAAAAATGAAATTTCCAAATAATAAAATTCCGGAATAAAAATATCCGAAATGGAAAATTCCGGGATAATGAAATATCCGAATAATAAAATTCCCGAATTGGAAAATTCATAAATAATAAAGGGGTGACGGACTAATCCGTTAAAATAAAGTTCCCGAATTGAAAATATCCCAAATTACAAAATTTTCTATATAGAAAATTCCTGAATTTGAAGATTCCCAAATAATAAAATATCCGATTTGTAAAATTCTCAAACAATAAAATTTTGGAATAATGAAATTCCGGAATTAGAAAATTTCCTTATGATAAAACTTTTTTAAAATAAAATTCCCTTGTAATATAATTCTCGCATTATAAAATTATTGACTGTGAATATTCCCAAATAACACAATTCCCGAATAATAAAACATCCAAAAAATAAAATTCACAAAGTAGCTGATTTTCGAATAATGAAATTTTGGAATATAAAACTCCCGAATTACTACTGAAAAATCCCGAAAAATAAAATTCCAAAATATTATAATTTCCGAATTAGGAAATTCCCGAATAATAAAATTTCCGTATAACGAGGTTATCGAATTGAAAAATTTCCGAGTAATAAAATTCCTAAATCATAAACTATTCGAATTAAAAAATTTCCGAATAATGAAATTCCCGAATAAATCAAATGTCCGAAATGGAGAATTCCCCTAAATAAAATTTCCGAATAATAAAATGTCTTAATTGGAAAATTTCCGAATAAAAAAATTCCCGAATAATGAAATTCCCGAATATTAAAATATCTAAATCGGAGAATTCCCGAACAATAAAATTTTGGAATAATGAAATTCCTGAATTGTAAAATTCCCAAATAATAAAGGGGCCACTGAAAAATCCCGAAAAATAAAATTCCCGATACTGTAAAATTCCCGAGTTGGAAAATTCCCAAATAATATAATTTTCGATTTGGAAAGTACCGAAATAATAAGGCTTTCGAATTGTAAAATTTTTTAGAAATTTTCCATTTCAGGAATTTTACAGTTTCGTGAATTTGGGTTTTCGGGATTTTTCAGTCGTCCCCTCATTCATTATTCAGGAATTTTCCAATTCGGGAATTTTACTATTTGAGAATTTTGAAATACGGGAATTTTACTGTATCGGAAATGTTTTTTTTGTTAGGATTTTTTAGAGGCCCCTTTATTATTCGAGAATTTAATTTTTCGGAAATTTTATTACTCAAAAATTTTATTATTCGAAGATTTTCCAATTCGGGAATTTTATTATTCAGAAATTTTTGAAATTTAAACATTTTATTATTCGAACATTTTATTTTTAGAGAATCTTATTATTTGGGAATGTTATTATTCTGAAATTTCATTATTTGGGAATTTTTCAATTCGAGAATTTCACAGGGTCCTGAATTTTATTTCTCGGGATTTCTTAGTCGTCTCAAACGTTAAACTACTTTGCTGAAAAGCCATTTTTAATAAAGATTCATAATCGTAGTTAAAAATGAACACTTTTGTTAAAAATTTATGTTTTTCGTTTAAAAATTCAACTATTTGTCAAAGATGAACTATTTTGAAATTATAATTTGCCTATTTTTTTTATGACTGTAAAATCTTTTTTGATTGAAAATACAAGAATTATGTTCAAAATTCGTCTTTATATGTTAAAAATGCATATTTAAAAAATTATAATATTTGACCATGAAAATTGCAACTGTATGTTTTAAAATCTTTTTAGGTCGAGGGTTCAAGTATTTCTTTCAATTTCGTCGATTTCAATTTGTTTCGATTTAAAATTAATATCTTTTTGCTTAAATATTAACAATTATATTTTTTGTTGAAATATCTTTTCCTGTTAAAAATTCAACTATTTGGTTAAAGATAAAATTCCTTGTTGAAATTTTGATTTGACATGACTGAAATTTACAAAAATATTTTTGCATTCTTCTTAAAAGTCTTTCAAAATTTATATTGATACGACCTTAATAACAAAAAAACAAATTAAACTCAAAGACAAATAGTTTATCAAATTTTTTATTTTTTATTAAAAACTATTTTTCCCTTTAAACAGAAAAACTACAGGCGCTCATGGCGCGCGGTTACTATTTCTAATTACTATTTTTTTTAATCTTTCTTCAAAGAAAATGAAAAAAATTTATTCGTAAATAAATTTTTAAATATCTTTTTTAAAGAGCCTAATTAAACAATTTATAATCAAAAATTTTAAAAATAAGACCAATATCGTGTCTTAGAAATATTTTAAAGTATACCTAAGCTACAACTAAACTACAAAAAAATAAATTGCTTAATAATAAACTATTTTTTATGCTAAATACTGATTATTCTTCGGATTTTGAACTATTAGCTCAAATTGCATTGTTTTTGTTCCTGTTGCATGTGTTACTTCGACAGTATAAATTCCAGCATCTCCAAAGTCTATTTTATTGATATAAAGATTATGTGAAGTATGGGAAGAATATGGCCAAATATCAATTTCGAATTTTTCGTTTGCATAAATCTCTTTCTTCTGTGGATTCAGCCATCGAATCGTGAAATTCTTTGGATAGGCGTCAATATCCACAACCAATGCTAATAGTAACCGTGGTTCACGTATGAAAATCTTTACCTTCTCTTCGGTTGTTAAATTTAAATATTTTATGGTTGGATCTGAAAAAAATTTATTTTTATTTCTTAAAAAATCTTTAAAATAATTCTATAAAAAAGGGACCGTCTTTTAAATAATTTAAATGCCAGGGAGTGGGGGCTGGAACAGGTTTTGTGACGATTTGTGACGTAAGGGGATGAAAGAATTTTTTCAAAAAATCATTTTTTTACAATAGTTAAAAATAGGTTTTTAAATAGGATTTTATTCGAAATTTAGTTTAAATTGTACCAGAGCAATAGTCTTTTTCAGCAATAATTAAAAATAGGTTTTAAATAGCATTTTATTTAAAATTTAGTCAAAACTTTAGCACAGAAATAATCTTTTTCAGCCTCTTAGTGATAATATTTTTCGAATTATTATCGTTTGATGAAGGAAATCTTTATTTTCTTATTTTTCGGATACTTAGCAATAAAATCTTCAATTTTGACTTTCTCAAAACAGGCAAAGTTTTTTTAGATTAGTTATTTTTTATTCTTATTTAACATCACCTTATCCCGGAAACAAGTTTCTTTTTTTTTTAAACAATTGAAAAATTCAGTTTTTAACCACTATCCGAAACTGATTTGAAAAACATTTGTATTCAATAAGTAAATATCTCAGGAGCCTGTTTTATTTATTTTTTTTTTACTGAAATTTAAGTTTTTTTTTTTGCAAAACACAGTCGAACCTGCTTCAATTTTCGGTAAGCATTACTTTCAGATATTTAAATTCCACATTCATTTTCTCGAATTTGGTTTTTCCTCCAATAGCAATTCAGATCTTTTTAAAGAATTCCTATTTTTTCCTATTTTCTAGAAAATTTCCCTTTTTTGCCTATTTTTCTTAAATGCGAATTAAATTTAAAGAACCCAATAAGAAAATCCAACAATTTTTGTTGAAATACATTTTATTCAGTTCAAAAATTTATCTACTTGATTAAAAGTTTATATAATTTGTTAAAAATTCAATCTGGTGCTTAAAAATTTAACTTTTTGGTGGAAAATTCGTTTCTTTTAGTTAAAAATAAAGTTTTTGAATTCAAAATTTAACTATTTCAATTTAAGCTGAAAATTGATTGTAATTAATTAAACATTCATCTATTAAAAATTCAACTATCACAATTATCTTTTAAAATTCATCCCTTAATTACAAATTATACTATTTGCTTGCAGATTGAACTATATTCTTGAAAATTCCTTTTTTTTATATTATTAACAAAAATTGGACTATTCTATTTTTTGTTAAATAATGATAGTTTTTAATTGGAAATAAATAGAATTTAGTGGAAAATTCAACTTGAAAATCAAATTCACTTTTTCATTATTGGTTGAAAATAGATCATTTTTAATTGAAAATTTAACAGTTTTCTTGAAAATTGATGTATTTTGTTGAAAGTGTTTTTTTAATTAATCATCGTGATTGTGAATCTAACTTCTTTGTCAAAAGTTGAACTACTTTTAAATAAATTTTTTATTCAAAATTGATACATTTTGTCTTTCATTCTTCTTTCTTGATAAAAATTAATCATTTTGATTGAAAATCTAACATCTTGATTAATTAATAGTGCGTTTTTTTTTTTAATAAATCTCATCGACTGAAAGTTTACCTCTTCTATTAATGGTTGAAAATTTACATATTTTGTCGTAAATTCGTAATTTTTTAGTAGAAAGTTAATCTTTTTGATTAAAAATTCAACTACTTGGTTAAAAATGAACTTCTTTGTTTTTAAGATTCAAGATTCATCTTTTATGTTAAAAATTTTACTATATTGATATAAATTTTTTTTTTAATAAAAATTCAAATTATTTTTCTGCAAAACTTACTATTTCATTTTTCATTGGTAATTAATGGTTTCCCGTTTAAAATTTAACTGTTTAGCTTGAAAATTTAAACTATTGTTTTGGACATTTTACGTTTTTGTAAACTTTATTATTTTTGTAAAAACTCCAACTATTTAGTTGTCTCTTCATATTTTCGGGTTGAAATTTAGAATTCAACTGTATCGTCGAAAAAACGAACATTTGAAAATATTTCCTGGTGAAAAATTTAACTCTATCGTTGAAAATAGGTCTTTTTTAATGAAAATTATTCTTTTCTGGTAGAAATATGATCTTTTTTTATTAAAAATTAATCTGGTTTCTTTAAGAATTCAACTATTTGATTCATAACTCGTCTTTTGTGGATGAACTCAAATCCTTTCAAAATGAAATTAAATTCTTTTTCAATTTAACATAATTTTATTTGAAAAATCAACTATTTTATTAAGAACTAAATTATTTTGTTGACAATTTAACTGTATTTTTTCAACATGTGCCTTTTTGTATAGAAAATTTGTAATTTTGGATTGAAAATTCAATTGTCTATATGACTTTATTGTAATAATAATTTTATCAACATCTTAGCAATAATATTTCTAGAATCATAATTTAATGAAAGGAACATTTGTTTTCTTATTTTGTTATTTTCTCGAAACAGAATAATTTTTTTGGATAAATCATTTTTTACTCTCATTTAACATCTCCTTATCTCGGGAGCAAGTTTCTATTTTTATAAGCAATTAAAAATGTAATTTTAAACCGCTAACTATAGTCGATTTTGATAAAACATTAAATTTTAATATTTTAATAACTTTTTTTAATAAAACTTTTTAGCCACAATTCTCTGTTTGTTCAAAATTGTACTATTTTCTTCAAAATTTAATTATTTTATTTCAAGTTCAAATATATTATTACAAATTCATCTTTTTTGTTTATAAATTTAACTTCTGGGTTAAAAATTAAACTAGTTTGTTAAAAATTCAATCTATTGTTTGAAATTTTAACTCTTTGGTAAAAAATTAATTTTATTTTCGTTAAAAATAACTTTTTGAACTAAAAATTTAACTTTGTTATATTTAGATGAAAATTACTCAATTTTAGTTAAAAATTCAACTGTTACAGTCATATTTGATAATTCAACTCTTGATTAAAACTTTTACTATTTCATTGAAGATTTAAATATTTTGTTAAAAATTCCTTTGTATTTTTTTTATTGGTAATTAATATTTTTTACTACAAATTTGAATATTTTATTCTTGGTTGAAAATTGATAGTTTTTAGTTGAAATTTTCAACTACTTTATTAATAAGTGAACTACTATTTTAAACATTAGTTTTTTTGCTTGAAGATTTAACTAATTTTTTGCTAAAATTGATTTTTTAGCTGAAAATTTAACTGTTTCGTTTAAAAATTGATCTTTTTTAGGTGAAAACTCAACAGATTAGTTAGAAATTTTTAATTTTTTTCAAAATTCCTATTTTATGTCAGAAAATTAATCAACTGAATTATAAATCTAACTCTTTGGTCAAAAGTTTAGCTCGTTTTTAAACATTTACATTGTTGGATAAAGATATAATTATTTTGTTGAAAATTCGTTTATTTTTAAATAATTTTTTTAACTGAAAATTTAATTATTCCGATATTGTTTGAAAATTAATCGTTTTTAGTTCAAAATTCCACAATCTGGTTGAAGATTGATGTATTTTGTTGTAAATTCTTCTTCTTTGGTAGAAAATTAATCATCTAAAATAAAAATCTAACTCTTTGGTTAAAAGTTACACTATTTTGTGAAGATTTAATTTTATGTACTATTTTGTATTACTTTGGTTATTTTGTTAAAACTTAATTTATTTTAAATAAATTTTTTTTAATGAAAATTTAACTAGTCGATTATTTGTAAAAAAAGTGATCGTTTTTAATCGACAATTCAATAACTTAGTTAAAAGTAAAGCTATATTATTGAGAATTCGTTGTTTTTTCAATTCAATTTATTCAACTGCAAACTTTACTATTCTATTTTTCGTTACAAATTTATGATTTGAAATGTAACCATTTGTTTTGAACATTCTAATTTTTTTGTTACAAAAATTTTTTTAATTGGAAAATTCAATTTTTTTCTGTAAAAAATAAAAAAATTTTGTCAGTCATCCTTTTTGGATAAAAATTAATATTTTTTGAAAAATTCAACTGCTTAGTTGACTATCTGATCATTTGGTTAAAAATCAACTTCTTGTTGTAAATTCTTATTTTCGCACTAAAAATTCAACTATTTTTTTAGACTTCCGCTTTTTGGTTTGAAAATTCTACAATTTGTTCAATTTTTTTCTCTCTCAACTGAAAAATCTTATCACGTTCAAAATGTATCACTTTTTTTTTAATTTTACCTTCCTTGTAAAAAAAAATATTTTGATTGAAGATTCAACTTTTTTTATTTGTCTGTTTTGGTCTAATCGAACTATTTTCGATTTGAAAATAAAATCGTTTTCAGTGTAAACATCAGCTATCGAATTTTTCGTTAATAAATCACATTATTGGTTCAATTCGGATTTTTTTTAGTATAATCTTTTCTTGAAGATTCATCTTTTTAGTGGAAAATTCAACTATTTTGTAAAAATTTATTTATTTTGTTGAAAAATCAACTATTTAGTTTAAAATGGAATTGCTTTGTTTAAAATTTAATTGTTTTTTGGATTTTGTTGTCCTTTTCAAATAAAAATTCAAATGTCTTCTATAAAAACGATGTTTTTGGCTCAAAATTTCTACTATCTGGCTTTTGGTTTTGTTTTTGTATTTTTTGTTTCAAAGTTGACGCATGTGATTGGAAATTAATTTATGCTTCTTTTTTGGCCTAAAGATCTGATTATTTGGTTAAAAAGGCAACCGTTTGTGCTTGAAATCAATTTTTTTTTTAATTCAACTATTTACTTTGTAAATGATTTTTGAGAAGGGGTGCAAAAAATGTTAAAAAACCTGATTTAGTTTTCAAACGGCCTTTAAAATTTTTTTAAAAAGGGATAAAAAATTTACGAACCATAAATCTGGATGTAAGTCTCGCTGATTTTTCTTTCCATTGTTGCAGTATTAGTGAGGACACATTTGTAGACACCTTCATCTTCCTTTGTGGTATTAAATATTTTCAATATATTTTTTACATATGTGACATTTAAATTGTATTCCAGTGGGTAATATGGTTCAAATGTGTATTTTTTTGTAGAATTCAACAAAGAGGTGTTCTAGACGAGCATATAAATTATAAGTAAAGATAAAAAAAAATCAATTTCTTAAAACTATTAGTTACTTTTTTGACTATCCCCCTAGACCATAATTTATTATTGATAATTTCAAATTGAAATTTAAGAGAAATGTATCAAATGATTTTGAATTGAAAGCGCTAAAATTCAAAATATTTTTGAAAAAGTTAAAATTTTGGAAAGAGGACACTAATTCTAATTTCAATTGAAAACAAAAAAAAATTGAAGAGAAACTTTCAAAATACAAAACGTTCAAACTGGAATTCTTAAATTTGGACAATTTCACTGGAAAGGAGTTGAATTTATCTTATTTCTAAACCAAAGCGTTCAGAATTAGAAAATTTTATTTTTGATTCAAAAATCTCAAAATTACAAAATTTTAGATTATAAAGTTTACATAGAACAACTACAAAACGTTTAGAATTTCGTAAGCTTTTACTTTGAAATATTCAATTTATTCTTAAATTTAAAATTGGCAAATACTAAAAATATAATTAAAAAGACTTTACAAATTTTAATACAATTTTTTATTTTTCAAGACATTTTTTAAAAATAATTTACGAAACTTTTGAATCATGTTAAAGGATATTTAAAAGTTTTTTTTAATTCTAAAAATTATTTATATCTTGAGAAAATTTCAAAAATTGTTTTAAAAACTGTAGAATTGTGAAGATTAAAAAACAAAGTTTCGAAACTTTTAAAGCATATTGAAAAGTTTTAAGAAATTTAAAAAATATCTGAAGATTTCTGGAAAAGTTTCAAATGATTTTTTTGTTTTGAAAAGTAAATTCTAATTAAAAATTAAAAAAGATTTCAAAATGTTTCAAATTATTCCCTGAAATTTCTTAAATTTCAAAGCGAAATTTTGTAATTTCGCAAGATTAAATAAATCTAGACAAAATTCAAGTAAGATGAAAAGATATTTAGAAGCTTTGAAAAGTTACAAAAATAATGTAAAACCTGAAAAGATGTCAGTTAATTTTTGAAATCTAGATTTTTTAAATCTTTCTGAAGAAAAAAAATTCTTAAGATTCCTAGGAAGATTTTTAATGATTTTCGAATTTTTAAGATTAGTTTTAAGAGAATATTGAGAATATTGAATATTGAAAAAATCAAATAAGTTCAAAAAATGTTTAAATGTTTTGAAAAAATTCAAAAATACTTTTAAACTTGAAGAAATATGAAATTTTTTTCGAATCTTGATCTTTGAAAGATTTCTAAAACATAAATTATCTTAAGAATCCAAACAAAATTTTAAATGAATTTTAATTTTAAAAAAATAATAAGTTTTAAGAGAATATTTAAAAAGATTTCAAAACTTTTAAAAGGGTTTCACAAATTTTCGAAAAGAATTCCGAAAGATTTTAAGGTGATTTTATAATTTTGCTGGATTTTTACAAATAATTTGGGAAATATTCTAATAATTCTAAAGTACATTTGAAACTTTTGAAAAAATTCAAGATCTAATTTAAATCTTGACAGTATTTCGAATCGAACATTTTTTGACAAAATGTAGATTTTTAAAGATTAAAAAAAAAACAGTTAAATCTTTTTAAGAATTTTATTCAAAATATTTTTAAAATTATAAAAGATTTCTGAATCTTCTTTAATTTCTAAATAGTTATTCAAAAGGTGTATTTTGTTTAAAAAATTATTTTCCCCTTAAAGTGAAAAATTACGCACGCTTATAGAGCCCGATCGATGATGCTACTTTTAGAATAGAAAAATAACAATAGTGACTTTTTTGGCAAAAGTAACAATAGTTACTTTTTTTATCAAAAGTAACAAAGAAAAAGTAACACTTTGAAATGTTAACGATAACGATGACTAGTTTCTTGTAAAAAAAACAACTTACATATCACTGTTCTAAATTTAATTGATAAATTCATAATATGTAAATGATAAATATTTGAATGATAAGAAATAAAAATACCATTGGTAATTCCCAGTCTAAAATATAATTCGTCAAATTGGTGATCGGTGCATGACATTCAACTTCCAAGGTCCCCCCTATTAGATCACATCTATCTATGGACTTTATGTTTGGTTCATTTATCAATCTATGCTCTAAAACAAAAATTAGATATTCATTATAAATTATCCTGTTTCATTTTTTCATCGGCATACAAATTACGCTGCCTATGAATACTATCGGACCAATAACCAGGTTAGCTATTAAAAATTAGCCTTGACTTTAAAAGACGATGACGCCGCCCAGATTATAGATAAGAATATTTAGAAAAATTCATTCGGAAGCTTATTAAATAATGCTTTGAATAAGCCCTAGTTGAAGTAATTCAACCTTGTGAGTATTAAGTTATCAAATGAAAAAGATAGAAAGAAGATTCAAATTTTCTAGGAATTTGGTTACCTTAGCTTCAGTTTTAGACAGAAGCTATTGAAATTAATTTTTTAATTTTATTATAAAGTTAAAAAAAGTTAAAATCCCAAATAGGACTTTTGTAAAATATCAAATAAAAAATTAATTTCAATAGCTCCTGCCAAGAATTGAAGGTAAAGTAACAAAATTCCTCAAGAATCCGAATCTTCTTTCTATCTCATTTGATAACTTAATTCCCACAAGGTCGAACTACTTCAACAATAGTTTATTCGACGCAGAATTTAATGTGCTTCCAAATGAATTTTTCTAAATATTTTTATCTATAATCTGGGCGGCGTTTTCAGCTCTAAAAGTCAAGGCTAATTTTTGGGCAGTATTCATTTTATCGCGGTCTACCTGCTCGTCTTACCCTCTCCACTCAACTTCCCCTCACGTCGCTGACTGAGCGTGAGCGCTTTGTCGAGTCTTTCCAGCGGGGACCCCTTTGTCCCAGTAAGGAATAAAATACAAAAAATAAAAATGTTTTAATTTTGCATTCAGCAATTTAAAAATATTATATTCGGAATCTACGTTTTTTTGCGATTCCAAAGATATGTCACTTGCAATCAAAAAATTCATGTTAGAATAAATTATCGCAGATTTTAGTTTATGTTTTGAACTTAGTTAGCTATCATTATAGAATTTTCCGTAGTATAGTTGAAAATGATCCAGTTTATTTTGTAGAAAATTTATATTTTGACAATTCAACTGCTGAAAATTCTTGAAAAATTAACTGTTAAAAATTAAACTGTTGAATTTGTAGACAATTTGTGTGTTGTTAATTAAACTATGCAATTTTGTAGCGAGTTTGTCGCTGGAAAATTATTTTTAATTCAACAAATTAATTCAAAATTTTAATAAAGGATCTTACAATAAAATAAATTAATTCTCAACTAAAATGATAAATCTTAAACAACAAAAATGTGAATTTTTAACAAAGTAGGTTAACTTTTTAGTTCTAAAATTTATTCATTTTCAGCTGTCAATTTCTTTAAAAGTATACCATTTCAAGCATTCTTTTTAAATTGTTTGATTCCACATTAGCATTCGAGATTAATTATTTAACTAAGCATTGGCTTTAATAATTTTTTAAAATATAAAATGTTCTTATAATGAATTCAATTTTGTATTTATTGTCTCGAGTTTTTAGAATAATATAATTATAAAATAATTAATAATATGAATCATTATACCCAACTATTTTAATCCACATGATTTAAATTTAAATTTAGTATTTTTATGTTTTTAAAGTTTAGGAGATTATATAACAATAATTAGGGGATGATATTCAAATTATATATATATTATATTTTAGGAGCAGAATTAAATTATAATTCTTTTGATTTCGCTGAAAGAGAATCTAAATTAGTAGTTTAAATTTTTATTTTTTATTAAAAGTTTAATAATAATAATTTGATATTATTATTCTTCGTAGAACTTTTCGCGAATATCGTTACGATAAATTAATAATATTAATTTGAAAAAGATTCCTACCTATGAATTTAAATTTGATAAAACCTGGATCCTCGAATTTTTTTTATGTATTTTTTTATGTAAAATTTATGTAGAATATTAGTAATATTGATATTAAATAGCTCTAAATATAGAAAATATTGAGTTTAAAGATCATCCTCTAATTATTATAATTATATTAATACCTAATTTTTAAAAACATAATAATCAGTTTCAATTTATGTAACATGGAATAAATCAGTAGGTATAATTATTCATACTATTAATTATTAATTATTTAATTATTTTCAAAACTGGAGATAATAAATAAAAAATTTCGTTTATTATAATAACATTTTATATTTTTTAAAATCGTTAAAACCAATGCTTAGTTAAATAATTAATCTAGAACTGTAATGTGAAATTGAAGAATTTTAAAGGAATACTTAAAATACCATACTTTAAAATAATTGGCAGCTGAAAATTAATGAATTTATCAACTAAAAATAACTCTTGTTTGGTTGAAACTTTATTATGTTAGTGTGATATTTATCTCTTTGGTTGAAAAATTAATTATTTTGTTGTAAAGTAATTTTTTAATCCAAAAATGTAACTATTCCATTTTTGGTAGAAAATTTCTCTTTTAAAATATATGATTCTTCTAGGTAATTGGGTAAAAATTCATATATTCTGTTTAAATTTCACTTCACAGAGACAAATTTTATACAAAACTGCACAGTTTAGTTAATAACACACGAATTTTCTAAAAAATTTAACAGTTAAATTTGTAACAGTTAAGTTTTCAACAAAATTCAGCAGTTGAATTGTCAACAGAAGAATTTCCTACAAAATAAACTGTTGCATTTTTAACTATACTACGGAAAATCCCATAATGCTAGCTAGCCAGGGTCACAACATAAACTAGAATCTGTGATAATTTAGTCGAATTTTATTCTTTTGATGGCAAGTGACATATCGTTCTAATTGCAAAAAAAACGCAGATTCCGAATATAATATTTTTAAATTGCTGAATGCAAAATTGAAACATTTTTATGTTTGGTATTTCATTCCTCGCAGGGACAAAGGGGCCCCCCGCTTGCAAGGCTCGACACAGCGCTCTTGCTCAGTCAGCGACGTGAGGGGAAGTCGAGTGGAGTGGGTAAGGCGAGCAGGTAGACCGCGATAAAATGAAAATCACGCTAATTTTTAATAGATGACCGGTTTAGTGGTCCAATTATAATTATCAGAAGTGTATTTAAATTGATCAAATACTTACTAAAGAATATGGTAGGTATCAGACGTTCTTCATATCGACCATCAGGGGATCTGGCTTTGCAAACAAATAAACCATTATCTTCAGGAGCAAAATTGATAACTCTAAAACCGAATGAGGGATGGTAATTGAATCTTTTATCATTCGTGAGAACCTAAAACATAAAATATTTATTTTTCCTCATCAACTCGAAAGGACATCCACTAACTAATTAGCCGTGACACCTTCGAGAATACAGATAAGAATATTTTTCAAACAACGTTGAAAATTTCATTCAGTTCTGCGTTAAATGAGCCTTGCTTGAAGTAATTTCGCCTTTTAGTTATTAAGTTATCACGTCAGAAAGACAAAAATAAAATTAGGATAAAAGATTAAAATTTAAAAATTTTTTAATTTATCTGCTATATCGTCAGAGATTGTACCTTACCGACAGTAGATCAACCCTCCAAACCATGAAGGCAGAAAATCTACAAACAAAATTTTTTTTTTTTCAAGAAATAATTTTAAAAGATAAAAACTTGCTTAAAAATACGAATTTTTTTATCTTTATCATGTGATAACTTAATACCCAATAGGCGAGATTTCTTCAACTAGGGTCGATTTGACGCAGAATTTAATTAGATTTCCAACGATTTAAATAATAATTATTATCTTTATTTAGGATAGTGATAGTCGGGTTAGTGATCCGATACTATCCATCGATAGAGTATTTTAAAATTCACATTTTTTAATTCATGAATGTTTGACGTATTTAAAAAAAACCTTGATACACTGATATCACCTACTGTAACATTTCTACGATAATGGCGCTCAAGTTCCATTTTTATTTCTCGAGATGCTCGATCGCAACCAAAAGTTGCTTCAAAATGTTTACCCATAATGTAGACCCTGTGTCCCAACTTTTGTCCAAAAAGACTTTTTGAAGCTGAAATTTTTGAAAATTTAAATTAAATAATAATATTAAGTTTGTAGTCTTAAAAATAGTTTAAAGGAATCTGTATTATCATCAGAGAATAACAGAAATTCTTAACGTCTTTTCAGACTAGATGGAGTTATGAATGAAAAATTCATGAATGAATGTAATATGTTACAAGTCAAATTTTCCAAGGAATCTGTATTATTATCAGAGCATAACAAAAATTCTTAGCGTCTTTTCAGACTAGATGGAGCTATAAATTTAAAAAATTTTTAATTAATTTTTTTTCTGAAAAAAATCTCCTCTTTTGCTCCGCTAGGAATCGAACCACAGAACTTCCGATTGCCTGTCGGGTGATTTCCCTTAAGCTACTAGAGAGATCCCAAGAAGAATTCTTTTTCAAAAATTCACGCATTATTTTTCCAGGTGTTACAAGTAAAATTTTTCAAAACTTCTCGTAAAAGCCTACAACTGATGGTAATGCAGATTTCTTCAAAACTTTGATTGGAAAAGCTGGCAAAAAATGTGTGTATTTCTGAAAAAGGACTCTTCTTTCGATCTCTATAGTAATTGAGGGAAAAGAACCCGACAAGCAATCAGAAATTATATGGTTCGATTCCCAGTGGAGCGAAGGGGAAGATCTTTTTTCAGAAAAAAATTAATTTAAAAAATTTAAAATGGCTCGTATTTAAAAATAGGATTAATTATACCTACACGTTACGTAGAAGATTGTCTTATTGAAAAGGTTAAATTCAGGATCCAAATCTGTATGTGTATTATTGTTTATTTCTATACAACCATAAAAGCCAGTATCTCCGTGGACTGCTCTTGGACGTCGAAAAATATTTGTGATTGAACCAGTGCCATTTTTATGTCGCGAAATTGTAAAATCGGAAGTCTGGGACTAAAAAATTCAGTTAAAAAAATATTTATTAAATTTTATTCAAACAAAAAATTTGTTATTACCTTATAATTTTATTTTCTATGAAAAAAAAAAATTCGTATAAATACCGATTTTTCATGTTTTCTATAGTGGATGTAATCCATTCCTGGATAATAGAAGTTCATAAATGTATTGCCATGACAAACCATTTCGAGGGCATCACCTTCTTTAATTACAATCGACCTAAATTCGACATCCTCCCATTCTTTTGGTTCAATTAAATATGCCTCTATATCTGAAAAAAAAAACATATTTTACTCAAATTATCACCAAGATTTCCAGGACTTTTTTTTATATTTTTCCTTCTTAAAAAAAAATCGTAGTCAAGACATCTCGTGTATAATGGCTGTTTGAAACTTGACTGATTGCATACTTCGTTGATATAAATATTTTAGTTTTTTAGTTATTATGTTAAAACAATTACTTCAGATAAATAATTTTTTGAGAACAATAAAAAATCTGCCTGAGCCCGGATTTGAACTCGGGACGTCACCTTTGTTTCCACTCCACTCATGGATAATGGCGTTCTTCAAAACTAATTTTTGTCCAAAGTAAAGGTAAAAAACGGATCGATTTCAAAAGATAATAATAATTATTAAAAAATAATTTAAATCTTGAGAAGATTTCGAAAAATTTTAAACAAAATGTCAATTTTTGAAGATTTAGAAAATCAATTTTAAGGGAAAATTGAAAAAGATTTTTAAAAATTTCAAATGATCTACATTTACGAAGAAGACTAGGTGATTTTTGAACAAAATGGAAGATTTCGAAAAATAAAAAATGGAGATGTTTGAAGATTTCAAAAAGAACCTTTTTAAGTATTGTAAAAGGTTTCAAGAGAATAACAAAATTTCATCAGAGTTCTGCTTGAATTTCAAATTAATTTTTATTTTGAAAAATAAATTTAAAGAAATTGAAAAAAACTCAAAACATTTCAAATTATTTCCTAAAATTTCAAAAAACGTTTTGAAATAATTCAAAAATAATTTTAAACTTGTAAAAATCTCAAACTTTTTAAATTATGTTTCTGAGGATTGCGAAAAAAAAAACTTTTTTTTAGAATTTTGAAAGGTTGGTAGTGAATGCCATTTTTTTAAGATTCTTAGGAAAACCTTTAATTGGTTTTCTTATTTTGGAAAATTGAATTTTAAGGAAAAATTTCAAAAGGTTTAAAATCATTTCCTACAATTTCAAAAGAAATTCAAAAGAATTCAAAACGAAATTTTGAAATGATTTGAGTTAAAAGCTTTTTAAGACTTTCAAAAACTTTCAAGAAAATCAAAAAAATTCCTAAGATTTCTGAGAAAATCGCAAATGATTTTTTATTTCAAATAATTAAATTTAAGGAAATATTGAACAAAAATTAACATTTTAGAAGATTTCAGGAATTATCAGAAAGATTTTAAAGCTATTTTTTCAGAGTTTTAAAAGAATGTCAGAAATATTCGATTTAGGTAAAAAGATATTTTGGAACATTATGAGTTTTGAAGAGATTAAAAATATTTTAAAACTGCAAGATTTCCGAAATTTAATCAAATGTTTTCAAATTTCTTTAAAACTTCCACAAGTCCTAAATACTTTTGAGTTGACCCGAATGAACAAATGTTGAAAAAATGAACAACTAAAATTAAAAAATAAATAGTTTTTTTTATTATTGATTTTTTATTGAAAATTATTTTTCCTCGAATTATAATTTGTCTATTCTTTCTCGTTGGCAGAAAAATAATTTTTTGTTCAAAATTCGATTTGTTTTCTTTTTTTTTTAATCTGTCTTTGTGGTTTAAAGCCTGATCTTTTTGGATTACACTATTTTGTTAGAAATTAATCTTTGTAGAAAACCAATCTGTAAAAAAAATAATAAACTATTTGATTATAAATTAAGCTAATTAGCAGAAAAATCGTATCATTTGGAAAACATTTAATCTTTTTTTATTAAGCTTTAAATGTTTGAAAATAAAAATTAATTGATTAAGGGTTCAACTTTTTTTATTAAACGTTGTTTTTTTGAATGAAGTAAACTGATTCGTATTTGTGGTTGAAAATTAAATTTTTTTTTTGAAAAATCGCGTTTTTGGATCAAAAATTTGTCTTTTTGATTTGAAAATTGAACAATTTGTTCTGCTTTTTTTTATTATTTACTTAAACATATGTTGCTGTTAAAAAATCGTAATTTTTGTTTGAAAATTCATACCTTTGGTTGAGAAATTAACTGTTTTATTAAAAATTAAACTATTTTGTTGAAAACTTGAATTTCCTTCAAGTAAAATTTATCTTTTTGGTTGAGAATTTAATAGTTTCAATGAAAATTTAACAATGTTGCTAAAAAAAATTTTCGTTAAGAAAATTTAAATAACTGTTTAAAATTTCTGCATTTTTTGAAGACTTGATTTTTCTTTTTGTACAAAAAGTAATATTTATGTTTGAAAATTCAACTATTTGATTAGAAATAGTACTATTTCCTTGAAATTTTGCTTTTTTGGTTAAAAATATTTGTTTTTTTTCTTAATATTTTACTTTATTTCGGAAATTTAACTGTTTTGTAGACAATTCATCTATATCATTGATAATTCGACTTTTGTAAAGAAAATTTATTTTATTTGTTGAAAATTCATCTTTTTGGTTGAGAATTTTCCAATTTTGTAGAAAATTTGCTAATTTTGTTAAAATTTTTTTAAAATACTTTTTTAAATCAAGATTTAACTAACTAGCTGAAAATTAATTTTTAAAACTATAATTCATCTATTTTGCAGAAAATACAACTTTTTAAAATTTGTCTCTTCTTTATTTAAAATTGAACTTTTTTCCTTGAAATATCAACTATTACATTTTGTGTTGAGAATTCATCTCAACTATGCATTACATTTTCAATTGAGAATTTATCTTTTTAGTTCAAAAATTCAACTAGTTGGTTAAAAATTAACTTTTGTGTTGAATGTTTGATTTTTGATATCTAAAATCTTAAAAATTTGTTAAAAAATTTTCTTGACAATTTTAGGAAAATTAAATTCATTTAGGCTTAAAATAAACTAACAAATAAACTTAAAAAATAAATAATTATCCAAATTGTTCTTTTTTGTATTAAGATTTAAGTTAATAAAAATGTGTATTACTAGATCGTGATTTACCATTGGAAATGTCATAAATGATTGACGTAGCGGAAAGAGATGATTAGATTAGGTCAAAGGTATAATTCACTAACTGTTCATCTTCTTATCAGTTTGTCATTCAAAAGGATTAATGTAAATTGAACATTAAAATCTAACTATTATTCTGCTTTTCTTATCGTTGGATTCGAGAAGAAATTAATTTTATGACCTCAAAATCAACTACTAATAATCCAATACCAGAAATAACAATAAACAGGTGGTTACTTACTTATGAAAAAAGCAGAAACGATTAAAATAACCCTAATCTTTCTTAATAGATGCACCATATTTTAAGGTCCTATAAACTTGAAATGTCAAAAATTTTGTCCACTGCACACGAATGCTATTTTGATACTGACAGAAAGACAATCAAATTGAAGAGGGGACAATCAGCATCAATTGAAACTCCGCATCATACGTTATACTCACCTACTCACCTACTCACCTACTCAGTGAGATAAGTGGAGCAATTTTTGCATAGTCTTTGGAATTTCATGGCTAGATTAGCCCCAGAAGCAATTTTTCAACTTGAAAGGCTTCAAATTTCATAAAATTCACTTTTTCAATTTAATTTACATTTTTTTTTAAATTTCCGTTGTAATCCATTCGTAATACAAGTAATCTCATTCTTAGTTGAAGTAATCCGCTATAATCTGAACCAATCCAATTCTAATACGAGTTAATCCACTTGTAATTCGACATAATCCACTTGTGATCCTACGTAATCCAATTAAATCTGTGGTAATCGGATTGTAATCTAGAGTAACCCAGTTCTAATCTGACGTATTCAACTTGAAATTTGGTGCTATCTACTTGCAATCTGAAGTAAACCCGTTCATATTCGGCGTATTTCATTTATTATTCGAAGTAATATACTTGTAATCCGCGGTAATCCACTTTTGATGTGGATTAAACTAGTTCCACTCTATAGTAATCAGCTTATAATTCGTAGTAATCTACTAGTAATACGAATTAATCTAATTCTAATCTGGAGTAATCCATTCATAATCCATCCTGACGTAATCCACTAACAATATAAAGAAAACCCGTTCCAATTCGGCGTAATTCATTTGTTATTCAAAGGAATCTAATTGTAATCCACATTAGTCCACTTGCTATGTGGATAAAACTAGTTCTACTCTGGAATAATCAATCTATACTTTGTAGTAATCTACAAGTAATACGAATTAATCTAATCCTCTTCTGGAGTAATCCATTCATAATCCAACCTGACGTAATCCACTAGCAATATAAAGCAAACCCGTTCTTATTCGCCGTAATTCATTTGTTATTCGAGGGAATCCAATCGTAATCCTCGGTAATCCACTTGTTATCGGGAGGAACCTAGTTCTAAACTGGATTGAGAAACTTTTCAAATTAATCCTTTTGTTAACCAAAGTAATCTAATTCTAATCTAAAATAATCCAGTTCTAATCTGACTATTTAACTTGAAATTTGGTGCTGTCTACTTGCAATGTGAAGTAAACCCGTTCCAATTCGGCGTAATTCATTTTATATTCAAAGAAATCGAATTGTAATCCACAGTAATCTACTTGTTATGTGGATTAAACTAGTTCTAATCTGGAGTGATCGGCCTATCATTCCAAATAATCTACTAGTAAAACGAATTAATCTAATTATAATCTGGAGTAAACCATTCATAATCCATCCTGACGTAATACACTAGCAATATAAAGCACCGTTCCAATTCGGCGTAATTCATTTGTTATTAAAAGGAATCCAATTGTAATCCGAGTTAATCCATTTGTTATCGGGAGTAACCTAGTTCTCATATGGGTCAATAAACTTTTAATTCGAAGTAATCAATTTGTAATCCAAAGTAATCGGATTGTAATCTAGAGTAATCCATTTCTAATTTGACGTATTCAATTCGAAACGTAGTGCTATCTACTGGCAATCTGAAGTTAACCTGTTCTAATTCGGCGTAATTCATTTCTTATTCAAAGTAATCTACTTGTAATCCGCAGTAATCCACTTTTTATCTGCATCAAACTAGTTCTACTCTAGAGTAATCAGCCTATAATTCGTAGTAATCTACTAGTTTTCCGAGGTAATCTAATTCTAATCTAAGGTAATTCAGTTCTAATCCTTTCTCGTTCAATTGTAACCTGACGTAATCTACTAGCATTCTAAAGTAAACCCGTTCCAATTCGGCGTATTTCTTTTTTTTTCGAAGGAAACCCCATTGTAATCCGAGGTAATCCACTTTTTATCGGGAGTAAGCTAGTTCTCATCTGGATTAATAACTTGTAACTCCAATTAATCCATTTGTAATCCAAAGTAATTTAATTCTAATCTAGAGTAATCCAGTTCAAGCCTGACGTAATCCACTTTAAATTTTATGCTATCTACTTGCAGTCGGAAGTAAAGCTGTTCTAATCTGGCACAACTCATTTGTTATTTGAAGTAGTCTTCTTGTAATCCACCATAATCCACTTGTTATCTGGATTAAAATTCTTCAATTCTAAAGTAATCAGCCTGTAATTCGTATTAATCTACTATTAATCCGGGTAATCTAATTGTAATCTGGAGTAATCCAGTTCTAATTTTTCTTCGTCCACTCGTAACCTGACGTAATCCACTAGCAATCGAAAGCAAAACCGTTCTAATTAACGTAATTCACTTTTTATTCGAAAGCATCCTATTGTAATCCGAATTTATAGACTTTTTATATGGATTAATCTAGTTATAATCTGGAATAATTAAGTTGTAATCCGAAGTAATTTATTTGTAATCCGAAGTAATCTGATTATAATCTTGAGTGATCCAGTTGTAATCTGGACCAATCCAGTTCTCACGCGTGATCACCCACTTATAATCCTACTACCTACGTGATCCAATTAAAATGTTGTGCTATGTACTTGCAATCTGAAGGAAACCTGTTCTAATCCGACGTAATTCATTTCTTGTTCGAAGGAATCCAATTTTTATCCGCTTGTAATTTGATGTAATCCCTTAGCAATCCTAAGTAATCCACTTCTAATCCTTCGTAATCCATTTGAATCTGAGGTCCCCTGCTTTTAATCTAGAGTAATCTAGTTCTAATCTGACGTAATTCTTTGTCATTCGAAATAATCTAATTGTGATTTTGAGTGATCCGCTTATCCATTTGTAATATGAAGTAATCCACTTGTAATCTAGACAAATCCAAATATAATTCGAGATTATCGTCTTGTGACTCGACGTAATCCTCTTTTAATTCTACGCAATCCATTTTAGTCGAAGGTAATTGGTTTGTAATCTAGAGTAATTCAGTTCTAATCTGACGTAATCCACTAGCAATCTGAATTAAACTTGTTCTAATGCGGCGTAATTCATTTGTTATTCAAGTAATCTCCTTGTAATTCGTCATAATCCACTGGCAATCTGAAGTAACCATGTTCTAATCTAGATTAATAAACTTGTAAATCGAAGTTTCCCATTTGTAATCCAAAGTAATCTAATTCTAATCTGGAGTAATCTACTTGTGATCTGGAACAATTCAATTCTTATGGGAGATCATCTACGTGTAATTTGACGTGATTCCCTTCGAATCCTACGTAATCTACTTGTAATCCTGGATATTATATTTAAAACTGAGTTCCCCCGCTTTTAATTTAGAGTAATCCAGTTCTAATCTGACATAATTCATTCGCCATTCGAAATAATTTAATTTTATTCTGAGTAATCTACTTTTTATCTGGAGTAGCCTACTTCTAATCTCGAGTAATTAACCCTTTATTTCGAAGTAATCCATTTGTAATCTGAAGTAATCTATTTCTAAGCTGAAGTAATCCACTTGTAATCTGGACTAATTCAATTCTAATGCTATATATTCGACTTACGATTCAAAGTAATCCACTCTTAATCCTACGTAATCCACTTTAGTCTGAAGTCATTGGCTTGTAATTTAAAGTAATTTGTCATTTTAACTAATCCACTTGTAATTCAGTATAATCCACTTATTATCTGGGATAAACTAGTTATAATCACGAGGAATGAACCTATATTTCGAAGTAATTCATTTTTAATCTGGAAATATCGACTTATAATCCGCTATAATGCCATCCCAATCCACTTAATTCACTTGTATATTTCATAAGTCGCTTGTGATCTTATGTAATCCAGTTATAATCTGACCTAATCCACTTTTAATCCAACGAGATCCTCTTAAAATCTAAAATAACTCACATACAAGATGAAGTAATCTACTTGCAACTTGCAGTAATCCACTTGTAAACGAGAGTAATCCACTTCTAATCCACAATTGTAATCAGCCATTATAATCCGAAGTAATTATAATCCAGTTTTAATCTGGATTACTTCAGTTCTAACGTGGGGTAATTCAACTTTAATTTTCTGGAGTAATCCACTTATAATCCCACATAATCCCACTGTATCTGAAGTAATCCACTTGTTATTTGCCACAGTCCGTTTTTAATTTGAATTAATCCGTTTCTTATCCGCGGTAATCCACTTGTAATCGTGGGTAATATATTTGAACGCGGAGTAATCGACTCGTAATCCACCATAATCTACTTGTAATGTGGATTACTTCAGATCTAACATGGGGTAATCTAACTTCAATTTTCTGAAGTAATCCACTTATTATACGCCATAATCCCACTGCATCTGGAGTAATCCACTTGTGATTTGCCGCAATCCACTTTTAATTTGAATTAATCCGTTTCATATCCGAAGTAATCCACTTGTAATCGTGGGTAATCTATTTGAACGCGGAGTAATCGACTCGTAATCCACAATAATCCACTTATTATCTGGATTACTTCAGGTCTAACGTGGGTTATCCAACTTTAATTTTCTAGAGTAATCCACTTACAATCCGCAAAAATCCCACTGCATCTGGAGTAATCCACTTGTGATTTGCCGCAATCCACTCGCAATTAAGAGAAATCCATTTGCATTTTGGAGTAATTTCCTTATGATGCGAAACAATATCCTTGTAACAGGGGTAAGACTGAGTAATCGACTTGTAATCTGTAGTAATCCAGTTCCAAGCCAACGTAATCCACTTATCATCCACGGCAGTCCACTTGTTTTCCAGTTCATTCGAAGTAATTTATATAACCAAAGCAATAAACTTGTAATCCAGAGTGATCCAGATAATTCAGTTTCATTTACATAGGTAATCCAAATAGATAGAAACTAATTCGTTGACATTTTTTTGTTAAAGATTGATCTTGATCAGTTAACTTCTTGATTGAAAATGTATGTTTTTAGTTCAAAATTCGATTATTTAGTGAAACATTATTCTAATTTATGAAAAATTTACCTATATTGCTTAAAAAACATTTACATTCGCTATGTATTTATTTTTTTGTTTTTAATCAGAATTTATATTTTCCATGTTTGCTTATAAATACATCGTTTTTAGTTGAAAATTTACGTTTTTTGTTCAAAATTCCTGTTTTTTTTGTTTGTAGAAAATTGTTCTTCTTGCTGGGAAATGTATATTTTTGTGTGAAAATTAAACTGTTTGGGTAAAAATTTTATTTTTGAATTCATTTTTTTATCTCAAAATTTAACTATTCCATTTTTTTATTGCAAATTTATTTTTTTATTAGCTCATTTAACTATTTGGTTTAAAATTCTTTAGTTTGTTAAACATGTGTATCTTTTTGGGAAATAATTATTTTTGCTTATAAATTCATCTTTTTGATTGAAAAGCCGCTTTTTTGTTGTTAAAAATAATTTTCCATAACAGAAAATCTAGAAATTCCATTTTTTAATGTACATTAATTTTTTCATTTGAAAATTAAACTATTATGTTGAAAATGAACGTATTTTATTCAAAATTTATCTTGATTGGTAGAAAACTATTCTTTTTATTCCAAACTTAATTTTTTTAGTTGAAAATTTAACAAGTTCGTGAAAAAGTCATTTTTTTGGTGGAAAATTCAACAACTTTAGTAGAAAATGCAACTATCGGGTTGATAATTAACATTTTTTGTTGGAAATTAATCTTCTTTGTTCAAAACTCGTCTTTTTTATTGAATTAGACCATTTTTGTTTGAAAATATAAGCGTTTTTTAATTGAAATATAAACTAATTATGCAATTTTTTGTTGAGAATTCACCTTTTTGCTTACATTTTTAGTTAACAATTCATCTATTTGGTATTATATTGAACTATTTTGTTGAAAAATAGTCGTTTTTTTGGTTAAAAATTTATTTGTTATCTGAAAAGTTAACAATTTTGTTAAAAATTCTTATACTTATCATTGACACAGTTAAATTTTCAGCACGAAAGGTTACATTTTTAAGAAAAAAGTTGATTTCGAATAAAAATTAGAAGTTCAGATGAATTTCGAATTTTCAGCAAAAAAAGCGTTAAATTACTTTTTCACTAAATTGTCGAATTTGAATCAAATAATTGAATTTTCCATGTCAAAAATTAATTTTGAACAAAGAAAATTAATTTTCTATCAAATAAGAACAAAAAATTTAATGAGAAAAGTAATTTTCTACCGAAAAAGAAGAATAAAAAAAATAATTTCCCACCTAAAACATGAATTTTCTACTAAGAACATTTAATTATTTATTAAAAAAAAAGAAAGAATTTTTAACAACCTGCATGAATTTTAAACTGGAAAATGTAAATTTTTATTCAAATAGTTACATTTAAAAAAAAGTAGAATAATTATATTTACAACCAATATTAAAACGAATTTTCAACAATATAGTTAAATTTTCTACAGAAGTATAGTAATGTTTCACTAAAAAGTTGAAATTTTAACCAAATAGTTGTATTTTTAACTACGAACAAATACATGTTAAATAAAAAATGAAATAGTTAACTTTTGAGATAAGAAATTAATTTGTAACAACAAAAAACGAACTTTTAACCAAATCTTTGAATTTTTCAATAAACAGTTACATTTTCGACTAAAAATGGAATCACTATATTTTTAATTAAAAAATTAATTTTCACAAAAAAAATAATTTGTAACAAAAAATATCAAATTAGAATTAAAACGAGAATAGTTAAATTTTGGAGTTGAACAATTAATTTCCATACAACAATAAAAACGAACTTTCAACCAAATTTTTAAATTTTGCACCTAAATAGTTCAATCCTTAACAACAAAATATAAATTTTTAGAAAAAACATTACTTTTATGAATTATACATAAATTTTCAACCAAGCGTTTTAATTTCTAATTAAAAAGGATAAATTTTCAATCAAACAGTTACATTTTTAACAAAAAATGGGTAATTATATATTAAATTTCAAAAATAAATTTCACGAAAAAGATAATTTTTTAATCAAAATGTTAACATTTCAACTGAAAAATATAAATTTTCAATTGAAAAGTTAATAATGAAAATTTAAGTGAAGAGTGATAATTTCCAACCAATAAAAAACGGATTTTCAAATATATAGTTAAATTTTTTAAAAGTATATTAATGTTTCACCAAATATTTTACTTTTCAAATAAAAAAATTAATTTAAAATAAAAATTGTAATAATTAATTTTTGAGTAAAAAAATTATTTTTTAACAAAAAAAAATGAATTCTTAGCAAACTTTTTAAACTTTTCAGCAAATAGTCCAATTTTTAACGAAAAATGTAAATTTAAAATTAAAATTAAAATTTTTGAGCAAGTAGTTCCGTTTTAACCAAAAATGGAATAATTATATTTTCAATTAAAAAAAATAATTTTCATAAAAAACAAGAATCTTAAACAAAGAAGATGAATTTAAAATCAAAACTATAATTGTTAAATTTTGAGTTAAAAAGTCCATTTTTAATCAAAAATAAAAGTGAATTTTCAACAAAATATTTTTATTTACATTTTTTTACCAAAATTATCACGCAAGATGATTAATTTTCTGTCAAACAAGACTAATTTTAAAAAAACATTCATTTTGAACTGAAAAGTGAATAATTCAAACTTCTGTTAAGAAAATTAATATCCAACCAATAAAAAAATAATTTTCAACAACAAAAAACAAATTTTTAACAAAATACATGATTTTTCAACGAAATAGTTGAATTTTTATATAAAAAGATAAATATTCACCTGAAAAGTGAATTGTTAAAATTTAAGTTAAAACGAAAAACAAAAACGAATTTTTAACAATATAATTAAATATTATACAAATTAGATTTTAATCGCGACAAATTAGACTAAAACCTAAACTAAAATTATATTAAACAATAAAAATGTATTAAGGGGTTAAGGGGAAGTTAAGGAATTCTAAAAAAAGTAAATCAAATTTTTCGTTCAACATCAAAATTTTATATTTAGATACAAATATTTTTAAATAATACTATCCTCATGGTCAAGTTTTTATTCAAAATTTCATAATTACCGCCTTTATACAGTAGTGCCACCTACCGAAGCCACGGTTGTACCAATATTGTTAGTGCGTCGTCTGCTTCTGTCCTAGAGCGCAGTAATTTTTTAATTTTAATTTCCAAAATATGAGTGATATTTTATCGGAAAATCGTAAGCAGCAATTGGATGAATTAGAGTCATTCATACAAACAACCGATACTGAATTAGAAAATATACTTTCAAATTTGGGTTGGAATCTCGAGAACTTGGATACTAACGTAAGTGGATTCCTAACCTCTTTTTCAATATTCGAAATGTTTGTTTTCAATAGTTTCATCAATTTTTGTACGTCTATAATACTAAACATATTTTAGAAAATGATTTTTTTGAGCTTAATATTAAGTAGAACACAACATTTGTTTTAATTGGAGCCGATGCGGCAGAGTAATGCAAAATTCTCGAAACCCAAGTTGTTTCTAAAACAGTAAATTCGTCTCGAGATTTCATATTTTTCACTTGTTTCAAACTATTAAACGTTTTTTCCCTGTTTGCAAGAAAATTTCCCTTTTTTCGCTTTAATGCGAACTGGAATAATAGAAATCATTGAGAAAATCCACATTTTTTGGAGGAAACTAAATTGTTAAAAAATTCGTCTTCTTTGGTTGAAAATAAAACTTTTTGTTTAAAAATTCAACTAGTTTGATAAAAATTTAATTATTCTATTAAATATTCAAATATTTTATTCAAAAAATCGTCTTCATTTGTCAAAAAATCAACTGCCCTGTCTAAAAAATTCAAATATTTTTTTCTCAACATTCGTCTTTTTGCACAGAAAATTCATCTTTTTTGGCAGTAAAGTTATATGTCATGGTATAAAACATAAATATTTTATTGAAAATTAAATTTTGTTCGAAATTCGAATATTTTTTGGAAAAGTCATCTTTTTTAGTCGAAAATATAACTGTTTTGTTGAACATTTGTTTTTACAACTAGATAATTCGTCCTTTTATTTTGATATTTTTTTATTTAAAGGTCAAGATTATGGTGAAAAATTCATTTTTCTTGTTTCAGAAAATAAAATGTTTAATTCAAAATTAATTTTTCTTAGTTGAAAATAAAATGTTTTGTTCAAAATTAAATTTTCTTTCATGTTCGTCTTTTCTTTGAAAATTTAAATATTTGATTAAAAAGGCAACTATTTTTTATAAAAGTTAATTTTTTTGCGAATTTAACTAAATTATTTAAAAATTCGTCTTCTTTGGTTGAAAATATAACTATTTGTTTAAAAATTCAATTAAAAAAAAATAATATTTTTTTTCGAAGTACCCTGTTAAAAATTCAAACATTTAAAAAAAAATCTTCATTTTTTGTCGAAAAATTCAAAAATTTTTTTCCTAACAATCGTCTTTTTGGACAGAAAATTCAACTCTTTTTTCAACTTTCGTCTTTTTGGACAAAAAATTCGTCCTTTAGATTAAAATTTTTTTTTGTTTTTGTTAAAATTACAACTTTATTGTTGCAAATTTCTTTTTTTAATAAAGTCTTTTGGGATATAAAATTTCGTCCTTTCAGATTGAAAATACATTTTTTTTATTAATTTTTTTTATTATTAAATATGATGTTTTTGGTTAAAAGTTCGTATTTCTTGATAGAAAATAATACGTTTTTATTCAAATTTAATATTTTTTCTAAAAAGCTCGCCTGTTTTAAATTTAAATATTTTTAAAAAAATTCAGCCAATTTATTAAAAAATTAATTATTCTGTTCAGAATTCAAATATTTTATTGAAGTCATATTTTTTGGTCGAAAATATAACTGTTTTGTTGAACATTTGTCTTTTTTTTATAGATAGAAAATTTATTCTTTATTATTAAAAATTCATCTTTCTTGGTATACATTTCAACTTTATGCTTGAAAATTAATTTTTCTTGATTGAAAATAAACTGTTTTGTTCAAAATTTAATTATTCGGTTAAAAATTCAAATATTTTATTTCAAAAATCATGTTGATTTGTCAAAAAATTAACTACCGTGTTAAAAATTTTATTTTTTTAGAGAAGTTATCATTTTTGGTATAAAAAATTCAAATATTTTTTTTTAACATTTGTCTTCTTGCATAGAAAATTCATTCTTTGAGTTTGAAAATTCATATTTTTTTCAGAAAATTTATATTCTATGGTATAAAACATAAATATTTAATTGAAAATTTAATTATTCTGTTAAAAATTCGAATATTTTTTGGTCGAAAATATAACTGTTTTGTTGAACATTCGTTTTTATAGATAAAAAATTTGTTTATGGCAAAAAATTAATTTTTCTTGTTTCAGAATCAAATGTTTGATTCAAAATTCATTTTTCTTAGTTGCAAGTAAAATGTTTTGTTCAAAATTTAATTTTTCTTATAAAATGTTTATCTTTTGTTTGAAAATTTTAATATTTGATTGAAAAGACAACTATTTTTTATTAAAGTTTAATTTTTTTTGTTTGCCTGTTCAACTAGATTGTTAAAAAAATCGTCTTATTTTGTTGAAAATATAAATATTTGGTTAAAAATTCAACTATTTTGTTAAAAACTTAATTTCTTCTTTAAAAATTCAAATATTGTATTAAAAAAATTTTTTTTTTCGAAGTACTTTGTTAAAAATTCATACATTTAAAAAAAAGTCTTCATTTTTGGTCGAAAAATTCCATTTTTTTTTGTTTCTAACAACCTTCTTTTTGGACAGAAAATTCAACTTTTTGTGTTTTTTTATATGAAGTCTTTTGATCAACATTTAGCTTTCTTCTAAAAAGTTCGTCTTTGACTTGAAAACTTAAAAATTTGGATGAAATTTTAACTGTTTTTGATTAAAGTTTAATCTTTTTTGTTTTCAAATTCTACTCGATTGTTGAAAATTCGTATAATCTGGTTAAAAAATCAATTATTTTATTGAAAATTTAATTATACTGTTTACAATTAAAATGTGTGTTAGAAAATTCTTCTTTTTTTTTATTGAACATCAATCTTGTTTTGTATTAATGCCATCTTTTTGGTTAAAAACTCATCTTTCTTTTTTGAGATTTTACCTTTTTTTTAAATTTTACATTTTTGATTAATAATTAAATGATTCTTTTATAATGTCAAATATTTTGTTAAACTGTTTTATTTAAAATTTAATATTTCTTCTAAAAATCTCGTATTTTGTTTAAAATTTTTTTTAAATTTAATTATTCTGGTAAAATTTCAAATATTTTTTTCTTAAATTCGTCTTTTTGGACCGAAAATTCATCCTTTTAGTTTGAATTTTTTTGCGAAGAAGTTATATTTCGCGGTGTAAAATATATATATTTTATTGAAAATTTAATTATTCTGTTAAAAATTCGAATATTTTGTTTTAAACAAATTTTTGCTTTTCGAAAATTCAACTCTATTTTTTTGGTTCAACTTTCGTCTTTTTGGATAGAAAATTCTTCCTTTTATATGGAAATTTTTTTTTTTTTATTTAAATGTCAACTTTATGGTAAAAAATTAATTTTTCTTAGTTGAAAATAAAATGTATTGTTTCAAAATCAATTTTTTTCCAAAATGTTCGTCTTTTGTTTGAAAATTTAAATATTTAATTGAAAAAGCAACTATTTTTTATTAAATTTTAATCTTTTTTGTTTGCGAAATAATCTAAATTATTAAAAAATTCGTCTTCGATTGAAAATACAATTAAAAATTTAACTATTTTGTTAAAATTTTAATTTGTCTGTTGAAAATTGTCAGATTTTTTTCTTAACAATTGTCTTTTTGAACAGAAAATTGATCTTTTCGTGATAGAGAAATCATCTTGCATGGTAGCAAATGTAACTATTTTATTGAAAATTTGTTTATACTTTAACAGTCTTTTTGGGTAGAAATTTGGTCCTTTTAGATTAAATTTTGTTGTTGTTTAAATGTAAAATTTTTTGTAAAAATCATTTTTCTTGTTTGAAAATAAAGTTTTTTGTTCCAAATTCAAATGTCGTTAAAGATTAATTTTCTTTTTTATATCAGAAAATTCGTCTTTTTATTAAACATGAATCTTTTTTGTTATAAAAGTCATCTTTTTGGTTGAAAACTCATTTTTTTAGTTTAAAAATTATTTTTTTTTGAAGAGAATTCATGTTTCATGGTATAAAACATAAATATTTTACTAAAAATTTAATTATTCTGTTAAAACTCAAATATTTTGTTAAAACTCTTATTTTTTGGTCGAAAATATAACTGTTTTTTTAACCTTTGTCTTTTTTTATGGATATAAAATTCGTTCTTTGTTATTAAAATGTTATGTTTTTTTTATATAAATGTCAAATTTATGGTCGCAAATTCTTTCTTTTTTGTTTTTTTTTTTAATAAACTGGTTGGTTCTAAATTCAATTAAATTATTTTGTTAAAAATTACATTTTATAAAAAAAATCATATTTATTTGTCGAAAAATCAACTACCGTATTGAAAAAAATTTTTTTTTATAGTCATCATTTTTCGTCGAAAAATTCAAATTTTTGTTTTAACATTCGTTTTTGTGGACAGAAAGTTCATCCTCTTATTTTGAAATTCATCTTCTTTGTCAGAGATATTTATTTATTTTGTTAAAAAATCATCATTGTTGTTCAAAAATTCAACTATCCTGTTAAAAATTAAAACATTTATTTGAAAAGTCATCAGTTTTGTTCTAAAAATTCCGATTTTTTTAACATTCACCTTTTTGAACCGAAAATTCATCTTTTTTGGTAGAAAAGTCATCTTTCATGGTAGAAGATTAAAATATTTGCTTGAAAATTGAACTATTTTGTTAAAAATTTAATTATATTGTCAAAAAATCATATTTTTTGGTAGGATATTCAACTGTTTCTTTGAGCATTGCCTTTTCTATTATAAAATTGGTATTTTAACTGAAAATTCCTCTTTTTTTGGCATAAATATAATCTTTTTGGATTTAAATTCGTCATTATTTATTGATTTTTTTTTTTAAATACAACTGTTTTTAATTGAAATTTTTTTTGTTACAAATGGAAGCATTTGTTTGAAATTTTAACTCTGCAGGTTTAAAATTCAACTATTTGGTTGAAAATTTAATTATTCTTTCAAAATTTCATTATTTTCTGGAAAAATCATCTTTTTTCGGTCGGAAATTCAACAGTTTGGTCCAAAATTCAACTATGGGTTGACGATACAATTACTTGTTTCAAAATTAATTTTTTTTTGTAGAAAATTACTTTTTGCTTATTTGAAATTTCATCTCTTCTGGTTCACGACTTAAATATTTTATTTAAAATTTGTCTTTTTTGGATGAATTAAATTGCTTTTTTATTAAAAATAAAAATTTTTTGATTGAAATATAAACTATTGCATTTTTCTTCGAGAGTTCAGATTTCTTTTTTTAGTTGAAGATTCCTCATTTTAGTTGAAAATTCATTTTTTCAGTTGAAAATTGAACTAATTTCTTAAAAATTTGTTTCTTTTTTTGGTTGAAAATTTATTTTTATAACTGAAAAATTGACTATTCCATTTTTTGTTGAAAATTTGTCTTTTTAGTTGTTAACACAACTATTTCGTTTGAAGGTCATGTATTTTTTTGAAAAACAAACAATTTTGGTAGAAAATTCAACTATTTGGTTGTAAATTAAATTTTTAGTTAAAAATTCGGCCTTTTCAGCATGGAAATTTGACAATTTGATTATAATTTTTTTTAATGAATAATCTTTCTTTGTTGAAAATTTAATTATTTTGTTGAAAATTCGACTCGTTATTTTAGAAATTGAAAGGGTTTGAAATTAAATTCAATATATAACTTACATTAATTTTTATTTAATAAAATCAGTCCCCTATTTTTTTTTCTTTTGAAAATTCACCCTGTTTTTTCTATTTCAAAACAATTTTGGATTGCGAAGTCTGCATTTAATATTTTTAGCAGGCTGAAAATGAAGTTGTATGTCCATTCAACCCTGGCCACCGTCTTCCCGAAAAAAGTTTGGAACAACATCTCATCAATTGTCAGTGGAGAGCAGAAGGTTATGACAAATTCGACGTTGCACTTTCGGAATCAACATTGCCATCAGTTGCTCCTTCTACGATCAAAATGGGTACCATTATTATTATTTTATTATAGGGAATTTTTGTGTTTCAAAACTCATACGAATTGATTTTTTTATTTATAAAAATAATATATTCATAGTAATTCTAGAGTTTTTAGAAATTTTAATTGAATTTAGAATTCTTAAAGATTTAATATTTGTTAAACAGGTCTTTGAATATTAATTGTGTTTGAAAAGGAAACTTTTTTTAATAAAGTTTCATCTTTATTTGTTGAAAAGGCAACTTTTTTTATTAAAGTTTCATCTTTCTTTATTGAAAATTCAACTTTTTTCAATTTAGCCAATTTATTTAAAATTTAATTATTCTGTTAAAAATTAAAATATTTGATTAAAATGTCATATTTTTGGTCAAAAATATAACTCTTTTGTTGAATATTTTTTCCTTTTTATTAAAAATTCATCTTTCTTGGTATAAATCTCAGTTTTATGCTTAGAAATTCTTTTTTTTTTTAATTCAACTATATTCTAAAAAGTTCATATTTAATTTTCAAATTTAAATGTTGGGTTAATAATTCAACTATTTTGTTAAAAATTTAACTATTCTGTTAAAAAATCAATTTTTTTATTTTAAAACTCATATTTATTTTTCGAAAATTCAACTACTCTCTTCAAAATGTTAATATTTTGAAAAAAGACGTAATTTTTGGTCGAAAAATTCAAATGTTTTTTTTTTCTTAAAATGCATCTTTTTGGACAGAAAATTAATCGTTTTAGTTTTAAAATTCATTTTTATTTTGGCAGAGAACTCATTTTTCGTGATAGAGAATTTTATTTTATTACAAATTTAATTATTCTGATAAAAATTCGAATATTTTGTTGAAAATTCGTCTTTTTGGTTTAAAAATTCATCTGCTTTACTTTAAATTTAATATTTTTTGGATAAAAAGGCAAAGTTTTAGTTGAAAAATAAACGTCTTTAGTTGAGGATTCAACCATTTCATTGAAAATTTGTATTTTTTGGTTGAATTTGACTTTTTTTTATAAAAATCTTTTTGTTGAAATATCTACTATAATATTATTTGTTGAAAAATAATTTTTTTAATTTAGTTTTTTTTTTGG
>NC_046662.1:23688953-23709721 GCF_010883055.1 Belonocnema kinseyi | reverse complement strand
TTTTTCTAACTGAAAATTTACCGTTTCTATTTTTGGTTGAAAATTGATCTTTATCCGTTTAAAATTTAACAATTTTTCGTTCTAATTTATGTATTTTGTTGAAAATTCGTATTTTGGTTGTTGAAAAGTCAACTGTTTTCAAAAAAATTTAATTATTTGTTAATTTTACTTTTTTTTTTGTTTGAAAAGTCAAGAATTTTGATAAAAATTTAATTTTTTTTTTAATCTGTTTTTTTGTTCAAAATTAATATTCCCAATTCATCTTTTTGGTTTAAATTTCAACAATTCCAGTTAAAGTATTTTTTGTCCAGTTTTCGACTCAAAATTTAAATATTTTTTGATTGAAATATCAAACTCTTGTTGAAAATAATTTTTTTGATTGTAGATTTATAATTTTAATTCAAAATTTATCGCTTTAGTTGAAAATTTAACTATTTTTTATCAATTCATTTTTTCTTTTTACTGAAAATTTAATCAATCAAGTTGAAACTTTATATTTAAAAATTCGTTGCTTTTTTTTGGTTAACTGTCAATTGTTTAAACTGAGAATTTAATTGTTCCAGTTCAATATTCCATAATTTTAATTGAAAATTCGTGATTTTGGTTGAAAATTAATTTTTTCCTCTACTGAATATTTAACTATTTAATTTTTGGTTGCAAATATATCTGTTTCAGATGAAAATTCATATTTAAAAATCGTCTTTTTTATAGGAATTAATATTCTTGTTTAATGATTCATTATTTTTTTTTGTATATAAAAATTTAATCTTTTTGGTTGAAAACTAAATTAATTTCTTAGGTTTTAATTTTTGTTTTTGTCATTCGTCATTTTTATTCAAAATTCATCACTTTGGTGAAAAATTTAACTATTTTGTTGAAAATTATTTTCTTTATTGAAAATTTATTCTTAAACTGAAAATTCAACAGTTTAATTTTTTTTTTGAAAATTCATCTTATTTTATTTAAAATTATTCCGGGATGAAATTTCTACTATTTTGTTGAAAATTTAATTTTTCTGGTTGAAATTTTAAGTTTTTGATTTCAAAAAATACATCCTTTTTGTTGCAAAAACAACTGTTTTCTTGAAAATCAATCTATTTGAACAGAAAATTCGTCTCTTTTATTGAAAATTTAATTGTTTTGTTGAAAATTCAATTCTTCATTAAAAATTCATCTTTTTTTTTTGTCGAAAATTCAATTGTTGTTGACAATTCGTCTTTTTGAAAGAAAATTTATCCTTTTGATTTTAAAATTTGTTGTTGAAAATTCAACTGTCTTTAAAAAATGCAATTTTTTGTGAAAAATTTGACATTTCTTTTGTTAATTTTTAATTTTTTTGTGTGAAAATTTAACAATTTAGATAAAAATTTAATTATTTGGTCAAACTATTTAGTTGAAAGTTAAGCTCTTGTTGAAAATTAATTTTGTTGTTGTTGTAGATTCATAATTTTAATTGAAAATTCTTTTCTTTGGTTAAAATTTTAACTATTTTCTTGGAAATTTATTTTTTACTGCAAATTTAAATTGTCTAGTTAAAGCTTGAACTTTTTTGTTAAAAATTAGTTTTTCTTTTGTTGATGATTAATTTTTTAATCATCTTTTTTAGCCGAAAATTCCAGTGTAGTTGACAATTCGTATTTTTAGAGAGAAAATTTGTCCCTTTGATTTGAAAATTTGTTGTTGAAAATTCAACTGTTTAAAAAAAATGAAATTATCTGGTCAAAAATTTAATGATTTTTAATTGAAGTTTAATCTTTTTGATTTGAAAATTCAACAATTGGGTTAAAAAATTAATTGTTTGGTTTAAAATTCGTCTTTTTGGTTAAAATTAATATTTTCACTTGATGATTTATGTTTTTGGTTTAAAACGTAAACTGTTTTGTTGAAAATTAGTTTTTCTTTTGTTGATAATGATTTTTTTGAACTGAGAATTTAACTATTTCAGTCGAATATTTCATAATTTAGTTTCAAAATTTATCTCTTGGGTGGAACATGAATTTTTTTAACTGAATATTTAACTATTCCATATATGGCTGAATATTTATAGTTTTAAAAAAAATCTTTTTGTTGGTAGAAATTAATATTCTCTTTAAAAATGTACCTTTTTCATTGAAAATCAAACTGCTGCCTTCAAAGTTAAATTCTTTTGTTAGATAATAATGTAATATTGTTCTAGATTCATGATTATAATTTAAAATTTATATTTTTCGTTAAAAAATTAACGATTTTGTTGAAAATTATTTCTTTTTTTTACTGAGAATTTAACTAATTCCAGTTGAATATTTTATCATTTTAGTTGAAAATTCATCTTTTTGGTAGAATATTAATTTTTTAAACTAAATATTGAATTATTTAATTTTGAATTGGAAATTGATCTTTTTCAGGTTGAAATTCAACTATTTATTTGGAAATTAATATATTTTGTTAACAAATTTATTTTTTGGTTTAAAATTAATCTCCTTGGTTAAAAGTTCAACTATCTTGTTGAAAATTTAAATACTTGGTTGAAAACGCAAGTAATTTTATTAGAAATAATCTTTTTTGTTCAAAAATTCAAATTTGTTGTTAAACATTAAAATGTTTGGACAAAAATACCGTTTTTGGATGGAAAATTTGTTGTTTTTGTTGAAAATCCGACTCTCTTAAAAAAAGAATTAATTATTTTTGTGAAAATTTAACAGCTTTTGTTTTAAGATTAATTTGTATTGATTAATTTGACTTTCACTATTTGGTTGAAAATTGTTTGGATAAAAGGGCAACTTTTCAGTTGAAAATTAATTTTCGTTGTGAAAAATTCATTTCTTTTTGTTTGAAAATTAAATAATCTTACTGAAAATTTACCTTTTCCGTTTTTGTTTAAAAATTTATCTTTATTAGTTTAAAATTCGACAATTTTTTGTTATAATTGTTGTATTTTATTAAAATTTCGTCTTTTTTAAAATCAACTTATCCTTCTTCGTTTAAAATTCTACGTTTAAAATTCATTGTCTTAAAAAGTGTAATTTTTTGATTGTTGAAAATTCGTCTTTTTGGTTAAAGTTTTAACAATTTTGTTGAAACTTAGTTTTTCTTTTGTTGGTAATTAATTTTTTTATCTGAAAATTTATCTATTCCGGGCGAATATTCTATAATTTTAGTTGAAAATCCATCTTTTTCGTTGATTTTTAATTTTTTTACTGAAGATTAAATCATTTGATTTTGGGTTGGAAATTGATCCTTTTCAGTTTCAAATTTAAATATTTCAATGAAAATTCATGTATTTGATTAAAAATTCGTATTTTTGTTTAAAATTAATCTCCTTTATTGAAAGTTTTACTATTTTACTGAAAATATAAATATTTTGTTGAAAATACAAGTTTTTAAATTTAAAAGTTCACTTTTTTTTTGTTCGAAAATTTAACTGTGTTCAAAATTCAAATATTTAGACAAAAAACACGTTTTTTGTAGAAAATTTGCTGTTTTTGTCGAAAATTCGACAGTCTTAAGAAAAATCTATTATTTTTTTGAAAATTTTACAGCTTTGGTTTAAATTTTAATTATTTCTGTTTAAAAATTTCACCATTTGAGTGAAAAATCATCTTTTTATGTTAAAAATTCAACTATGTGGTTGAAAGATCAATTATTTTGTTGAAAATTTAACTATTTTCTTAAAATATCGTCTTTTTTGGCTGAAATTTTAACTGCTTTATTGAAAAATCTTCCTTTTAGATTGAAAATTCATTTTTATGGTATAAATTTCACCTTCATTGGTTGAAATAAATAATTCCTTTTTTTTATTTTCGTCTAAACTTTTATTGTTTTATTCCGTTTATAAAAGATGCTATGTAAAATTGTTTACAAGATTAACAATTTGTTTAATGAAAAATCGGGGAAGTGTCTGGGAATTTTGAAAATACACTTTTTTCGACCAGCCTGTTTACTTAATGGAATTTCAATATTAAATATTATTTCAAAGAAAATTCAACTAATTTTTCTTGAAAATTCGTCTTTTTAGCTTACAAATTTCATCTGTTTTAGTGGAAATTTAATTATTTTTGAATAAAAAGGCAACTTTTTAGTTGAAAATAATTCCTCGTTGGTTGAGGATTCAACAATTTTGTTGAAAATTCGTACTTTTTAGTTAATATGGATTGTTTTTTATTTAACATAAAAATATTTTCAGTAGGTATCTATTATAACATTATTTTCTCGTTTCTTTGATGGAAAATTTAACTTTTTTGTTAAAAATTAAACTGTTTTACAGAAAAATTGCCTTTTGACTTGAATTTTTATCTGGAAAAATCGTATTTGTTAAAAATTCATCTCTTTGATTGATGGTTTGACTATTTTATTTTGAACATTAATTAATCTTACTGAAAATTTACCTTTTCCGTTTTTGTTTAAAAATTTATCTTTATCAGTTTAAAATTCGACAATTTTTTATTATAATTCATGTATTTTAATAAAAATTCGTCTCTTTATAAACAAATTATCCTTCTTTGTTTAAAATTCCACGGTTTTGCTGAAAATTTAATTATTTTGTTGAAAATTCAGTTCTTTATTAAAATTGGTATAAAATTAAACTTTTTTGTGGAAAATTCGTTTTTTTTCATATAAAATTAATCTTCTTTTTTGAAAATTCCACTATTTGGTTGAAAATTTAACTATTTTGTTAAAAATTCTTACTTTTCGGTAGAAAATAAATTTTTCTTGTTAAAAAAGCAATTTTTTGGTTGAAAATTAATTTGCTTCAGTTAAAAATTCAAGTCTTTTTTTTAAATTCACTTATATTGGATGAATCCAGCTGTTTTTTATTTTCAGTAAAATATTTTTTTATTTATTCATATTATTTGTATTATTTGATTATTATTATATATTATTTATTAATTAATGTAATTAATGTTTTTATTAAATTTATTTATATGCATTATATATTATTATTATTATTATTATACTATTTATACTATTACACATTTTGTTGAAAGTTAAAACACTTTCTCAAATGTTAATTTTTTTGGTTGAAGATTCACAATTTTATATGATAATTCCTTTTTTTTGTTAATAATTAATTTTTTAACTGAAAATTGAACTATTGTCTTGAAAATTCAACAAATTTGTTTGAAAATTACCTTTTTTGTTAAAAATTGGTGAAAAATTCAAATAATTGGTACAAAAATATATATTTTTTTTGGTTGAAAATGAAAAATTAACTACTCCAGATTTGGTTAAAAATTCATCTTTTTTTGTTTAAAAATTAATATTCTTGCTTGATGATTTCGATTTAACATTATGGTTTGTGGATAAATATTAAACTATTAAATTAAAATATGAAGTCTTGTTGAAAATTGATTACTTTATTGTAGATTGATAATTTCAAACGAAAATTCTTTTTTTTTGGTTGTAAATTTAACGATTTTCTTTGGAATTTTAATTTTTTGTTGAAAATTAAAATTAATTTCCTTGGCTGAAAGTTTCACTATTTTGTTCAAAAATTTAACTGTGTTAAAAATTCAAATATGCAGACAAAAACTCACGTTTTTGGATGGAAAATTGCGTGTTTATGTTGAAAATTCGACTGTCTTAAAAAAAATCGATTATTTGTTTGAAAATTTAACAGCTTTTGTTTAAATTTTAATTATTTCTGTTTAAAAATTTCACCATTTGAGTGAAAAATCATATTTTTAGGTAAAAAATTTGACTATGTGGTTAAAAGTTTAATTTTTTTTGAAAGTTCAACTATTTTTTTAAAATATCATCTTTTTTCAATTTAATTTTTTTAATTACCTAATAATGATATAAGAAATTGTTGCTAAATTATTCTGAAATCAGTAGAATATTTTGAAACTGAATTTACAAAAAAATTTGGGTCTTTTTAAAAAATAATTGTTTTTGCAGATGAAGATCTGCAGACAGAAATATTACTCGCCGCAAAGAAAAAAGAGCCGAATATGATATCAGGTTAGTAATTATAAAATTTCGAAGTATTTATCAACTCCTGAATTCTTTTTATAAATATTAAATTACCTAATTTTTTACAGAAAGTTATCAATATATTGCCAGTCTCGGACTCACTATATCCTTTTTTATATCCTTTTCTAATCGCACGGAAACGTGCGAAAAAACCTGAAAGCTTGTTTTATATTTTTGTGTTGACATTGCCATTATTTCTGATCTCAAATTGACTCATTTGCTTCTTTATCAAAATTTGTAAATTTAAGAGATTTATTCTGGATCGCTAAAAAATAGGTATTGGAGAGCGATTGATTCCCCGTACGTCAGACAGAATTTTCATCGATTTCACTGGTGATGAGCGAAAGGCTATTTACGATTATGTCGTTGCCAACACCCAAAAAGTCGACATTGGTCATGATATTGCTGACTTAAATCAAACGTGAGTATTATTTATTTTCATTGGGGAGAATTAAATTTTAATAAAAAGCTCTTTAAAAAAAAAACAACTTAATTTTGTACCTAATTGTACAAAATATTTAAATAATCAATTAATAAAAAAGAATACGAATTTTGAATGGAAATTATGAAACTTTAACTAAAATAAATTAACTTTAAAGAAAGTAGTTCAAGTTTCAACAAAAATGTAATAGTTCATATTTCAATAAAAATATTATATTTAAAATTTTTTAAAAATGTCGGATTTAAACAACATGAATTAATTTTTTTAAAATGCTTGAATCTTTAACTAAAGCAAACTAATTTTCAACCAACGAGTTGCATTTTTTCAAAAAATAAGATTAATTTTCTACGCAATGAAGAATTTTCAACAAAATATATAAATTTTCAACCAAATAGTGCAATTTTTAATAAACAAAAGGTCATTTTCAAACAAATTTGTTGAATTTTCAAGAAAGTAGTTTAATTTTTAGTTACAAACTTAATTATTAACCAAAAAAAAAAGAATTATCATCTGAAGTTGTAAATCTTCAACCAAAAAAATTAACATTTAAGAAAGTAGTTTAACTTTCATGAAAAATGCAATCGTTCATATTTCAATAAAAAATGTTATATTTAAAATTTTTAAAAAATGTTGGATTTTAACAACAGGAATTAATTTTTTTAAAATGCTTGAATCTTTAACTAAAGCAAACTAATTTTCAAGCAACGAGTTGCATTTTTTCAAAAAATAAGATTAATTTTCTACGAAATGAAGAATTTTCAACAAAATATATAAATTTTCAACCAAATAGCGCAATTTTTAATAAAAAAAAAAGGTTATTTTCAAACAAATTTGTTGAAATTTGAAGAAAATAGTTTAATTTTTAGTTACAAAATTAATTATTAACCAAAAAAAAAGAATTATCATCTGAAGTTGCAAATCTTCAACCAAAAAAATTAACATTTAAGAAAGTAGTTTAACTTTCATGAAAAATGTAATCGTTCATATTTCAATAAAAAATATTATATTTAAAATTTTAAAAAAATGTCGGATTTAAACAACATGAATTAATTTTTTTTAAATGCTTGAATCTTTAAATAAAGCAAACTAATTTTCAAGCAACGAATTGCATTTTTTCAAAAAATAAGATTAATTTTCTACGCCATGAAGAATTTTCAACAAAATATATAAATTTTCAACCAAATAGTGCAATTTTGAATAAAAAAAAGGTTATTTTCAAACAAATTTGTTGAATTTTCAAGAAAATAGTTTAATTTTTAGTTACAAAATTAATTATTAACCAAAAAAAAAAAAGAATTATCATCCGAAGTTGTAAATCTTCAACCAAAAAAATTAACATTTAAGAAGGTAGTTTAACTTTCATGAAAAATGTAATCATTCATATTTCAATAAAAAATATTATATTTAAAATTTTTAAAAAATGTTGGATTTTAACAACATGAATTAATTTTTTTTTAAATGCTTGAATCTTTAACTAAAGCAAACTAATTTTCAAGCAACGAATTGCATTTTTTCAAAAAATAAGATTAATTTTCTACGAAATGAAGAATTTTCAACAAAATATATAAATTTTCAACCAAATAGTGCAATTTTGAATAAAAAAAAGGTTATTTTCAAACAAATTTGTTGAATTTTCAAGAAAATAGTTTAATTTTTATTTACAAAATTAATTATTAACCAAAAAAAAAGAATTATCATCTGAAGTTGTAAATCTTCAACCAAAAAAATTAACATTTAAGAAAGTAGCTTAACTTTCATGAAAAATGTAATCGTTCATATTTCAATAAAAAATATTATATTTAAAATTTTTAAAAAATGTTGGATTTAAACAACATGAATTAATTTTTTTTTAAATGCTTGAATCTTTAACTAAAGCAAACTAATTTTCAAACAACGAGTTGCATTTTTTCAAAAAATAAGATTAATTTTCTACGAAATGCAGAATTTTCAACAAAATATATAAATTTTCAACCAAATAGTGCAATTTTGAATAAAAAAAAGGTTATTTTCAAACAAATTTGTTGAATTTTCAAGAAAATAGTTTAATTTTTAGTTGCAAAATTAATTATTAACCAAAAAAAAAGAATTATCATCTGAAGTTGTAAATCTTCAACCAAAAAAACTAACATTTGAGAAAGTAGTTTAACTTTCATGAAAAATGTAATCGTTCATATTTCAATAAAAAATATTATATTTAAAATTTTTAAAAAATGTTGGATTTTAACAACAGGAATTAATTTGTTTAAAATGCCTGAATCTTTAACTAAAGCAAACTAATTTTCAACCAACGAGTTGAATTTTTCCATAAAATAAGATTAATTTTCTACGAAATGAAGAATTTTCAACAAAATAGTGCAATTTTTAATAAAAGAAGGTTATTTTCAAACAAATTTGTTGAATTCTCAAGAAAATAGTTCAATATTTAGTTGAAAAATTAATTATTAACCAAAAAAAGGAATTATCATCTGAAGTTGTTAATCTTCGACCAAAAAAATTAACATTTAAGAAAGTAGTTTAACTTTCATGAAAAATGCAATCGTTCATATTTCAATAAAAAATGTTATATTTAAAATTTTTTAAAAATGTTGGATTTTAACAACAAGAATTAATTTTTTTTAAATGCTTGAATCTTTAACTAAAGCAAACTAATTTTCAAGCAACGAGTTGCATTTTTTCAAAAAATAAGATTAATTTTCTACGAAATGCAGAATTTTCAACAAAATATATAAATTTTCAACCGAATAGTGCAATTTTTAATTAAAAAAAGGTTATTTTCAAACAAATTTGTTGAATTTTTAAGGAAATTGTTTAATTTTTATTTACAAAATTAATTATTAACCAAAAAAAAAGAATTATCATCTGAAGTTGTTAATCTTCGACCAAAAAAATTAACATTTAAGAAAGTAGTTTAACTTTCATGAAAAATGCAATCGTTCATATTTCAATAAAAAATGTTATATTTAAAATTTTTAAAAAATGTTGGATTTTAACAACAGGAATTAATTTTTTTAAAATGCTTGAATCTTTAACTAAAGCAAACTAATTTTCAAGCAACGAGTTGCATTTTTTCAAAAAATAAGATTAATTTTCTACGAAATGCAGAATTTTCAACAAAATATATAAATTTTCAACCAAATAGTGCATTTTTTAATTAAAAAAAGGTTATTTTCAAACAAATTTGTTGAATTTTCAAGAAAATAGTTTAATTTTTATTTACAAAATTAATTATTAACCAAAAAAAAAGAATTATCATCTGAAGTTGTAAATCTTCAACCAAGAAAACTAACATTTGAGAAAGTAGTTTAACTTTAATGAAAAATGTAATCGTTCATATTTCAATAAAAAATATTATATTTAAAATTTTAAAAAAATGTTGGATTTTAACAACAGGAATCCTCAACTAAAGCAAGTTAATTTTCGAGCAAAAATTTGCATTTTTAAAAACAAAAATTGATTTTCTTCTAAAAAATAAGAATTTTCAACAAAAATATCTAAATTTCCGACCAAAAAGTGCAATTTTCAAAAAGAAGATTAATTTTCTGCAAAAAAAGACGAATTTGGAACAAAATACTTAAATTTTTAATTGGTTAGTTTGAAAAATGAATGTGCTGCATTAATTAATTAATTTCCTCTCGTTAAAGATTCAAGTTTTTTTTAAAATTAATTTATGTTAATTTAAATCCAACTGTTTTTTATTTTAAATACAACATTTTTTTTATTGAAATATCAACTATTACATTTTTCTTGAAAATTGAACTACTTTTTTAGATGTTAATTTTTGTTGTTAATAAATATTTTTGTAACTGGAAATTGAACTATTTTCTTGAAAATTCAACAGATTTGTTTGAAAATTAACTTAGAAAATTATAAATATTTGTTAAGTTGAAAATGAATCAACTAAAAAAAATATATCATTTTCTACAAAATAGTTTAATTTTATACCAAGTATTTGAATTTTTTTACCAATTTTTAACAAAAATGTTCATTTTTAAACAAATCTGTTGAATTTTTAAGAAAATAATTCAATTTTCAGTTAAAAAAGTAATTATTAACAATCTTCAAGAAAAAAATTAAAATTAACATCTGAGAAAGTTGTTTAATTTTCAACAAAAATTGAAATAGTTAATAATTTGATAAAAAAATATTTTACTGAAAATAAAAACAGTTGGATTTAACCAATATAAATGAGTTAAAAAAAAAGTTGATTGCTCAACTAAAGTAAATTAATTTTCGACCAAAATGTTGCATTTTTAATCACAAAAATTTATTTTCTACCAAAAAATTATAATTTTCAACAAAATATCTAAATTTTTAACTAAATAGTGGAATTTATGAAAAAAAGAAGATTAATTTTTTACGAAAAAAGGCGACTTTTCCATATATTAAATAAATTTTCTCAAATAAGTAATTGGAACAATGAATGTGTTTGAAATTTATAATTCTGCCATTTTTAGGATTTATAATTGAATATTGATTAATTTTGAATGATTATGAATTGAAATTATATCATTTTCAACCTTTTTTAATTAGTTTAATTTTGAAGATTTGTAATTGAAAGCTCTTAAATTTTGAGGATTAATTCTTGAAAACTTTTCAAATTTTGTGATTTTCAATTTAGAATTTTGCCATTTTTATGATTTATAATTTAAGAGTTATTATTTTTGAATAATCATAAATTAAAATTATATAATTTTAAACTATTTTTTAATATGTTAATTTAGATCTTCAATTTTAATGATTTGCAGTTTATAATTCTGCAATGTTTAAGCTTTATAATTTAAGAATTATTAATTTTTAATGATTATGAATTAAAATTATAATTAAAATATAAATTAAATAAATTAAATCAAATTGCTATACAACTGTTAATTTTTTAAAGTTGTATAGCAATTTAATTTTAAAGCTCTGAAATTCAAAACTCTTCAATTTGAATGGCTTGTAATTTAGAATTTTGCAATTTTTAAGATTTACCATTAAAAATTTATTAATTATTAATTTAGAGATTTATATTTGGATATTTATTAATTTTAAATTATTATAAATTGAAGTGATATAATATTGAACTTTTTCAAATGTTTTAATTTGGAAGATTTTCAATTGATAGCTCTTTAATTCTGAAGGTTTCTAATTGAAAACTCTTGAAATTTTATGTTTTTAAATTTAGAATTCTCCTATTTTTAAGATTTATATTTAAATATTGATTAATTTTGCAGGATTATAAAATGGAATTATATAATTTTAAACTATTTTTTTAATAGTCTAATTTGGAAGATTTGCAATGGAAGACTTCAATTTTAACGATTTGCAATTTAGATTTCTGAAATTTTTAAGATTTATAGTTGAAGATTTACTAATTTTAAATGATTATAAATTAAAATTACTTTTCATCTTTTTTTAATAGTTAATTTCTGGTGATTTGCAATTGAAAACTCTTCAATTTTAATTATTTGCAATTTACAACTCTTCAATTTTAAAGAATTGCAATTTAAAATTCTGCATTTTTTAAACTTACCATTGAAAATTTATTAATTTTCAATGGTTATAAATTATTTAATTAAATTTAGTTTTTCAATTTTCGAGATTCATGTTTGGAGATTTATTAATTTTGAACTAGTGTAAATTGAAATTATATCATTTTCATCTTTTTTAAATGGTTTAATTTTGAAGAATTGCAATTGAAAGCTCTTCAATTTTGAAGATTTATCTTTGAAAAATTCAAATTTTATGATTTTCAATTTAGAGTTCTGCCATTTTTAAGATTTATAATTTAAGATTTATTATTTTCGAATCATTACAAATTAAAATTATCTAATTTTAAACGTTTTTTTAGTAGTTTAATTTTGAAAATTTTCAATTTAAAACAATTTAATTTTAACGATTTGCAATTTAGATTTCTGAAATTTTTAAGATTTATTAATTTTTAATGGTTATGAATTATTTAATTAAATTTAGAATTTTGCAATTTTTGAGATTTATTACTTTTGAATTATTATAAATTGAAATGATATAATTTTCAACTTTTTTAAATGGTTTAATTTGGAAGATTTGCAATTGAAAGCTCTTCAGTTTTGAGGATTTATGATTGAAAACTCTTCAAATTTTATGATTTCAAATATAGAGTTCTGTCATTTTTATGATTGATAATTTAAGATTCGATTGATTTTAAATTTTAAACGTTTTTTTAATACTTTAATTTTGAAGATTTTTAATTTTAAACTCTGCAATTTTTACATTTACAATTGAAAATTTCTAAATTTCAATTGTTATAAATAAATTAATTAAATTTAGAGTTTTTCAATTGAAAGCTCTTGAATTTTGAAGATTTATCTTTGAAAAGTTCAAATTTTATTATTATTAATTTAGACTTCTGCCATTTTTAATATTTATAATAGAAGATCTAATAATTTTGAATGGTTATAAATTGAAATGATATCAAATGGTTTAATTTAGAAGATTTTCAATTGAAAGCTCTTTAATTTCGAAGACTTAACCTCTTCAAATTTTGTGATTTTAAATTTAGAATTCTGCCATTTTTAATATTTATAATTGAATATCGATTAATTTTGAATGTTTATAAACTGAAATTATATAATTTTAGACACTTTTTTTAATAGGTTTATTTGGAAGATTTGCAATGAAAGAATTAAATTTTAACGATTTGCAATTTAGATTTCTGAAATTCTGAAGATTTACTAATTTTCAATTGTTATAAATTAATTAACTAATTTTCGAGTTTCACCATTTTTGAGATTTATATTTGGCGATTTATAAATATTATTGATTTATAAATGTTTATAAATTAAATATAATTAATATGTAAATATAAATATAATTAAATTTAGAGTTTTGCAATTTTTGAGATTTATATTTGGAGAATTATTATAAATTGAAATTATATAATTTAAAATTTTTTTAAATAGTTTAATTTTGAAAATTTGCAATTGAAACCTCTTCAATTCTGAAGATTTATAATTGAAAACTCTTCAAAATATATGATTTTCAATTCAGAATTCTGCTATTTTTAAGATTTATATTTTAATATTGATTAATTTTGAATGATTATAAATTGAAATTATATCATTTTAGACACTTTTTTTAATAGGTTAATTTGGAAAATTTGCAATGGAAGACTTCAATTTTAACGATTTGCAATTTAGATTTCTGAAATTTTTAAGATTTGTAGTTGAAGATTTATTAATTTGGAATGATAATAAAGATTTTCAATTAAAAATTCTTCAATTTTAATGATTTTAATTTTTCAATTCTGCAATTTTCATGCTTTATATTTAAAGCTTTATTAATTTTGAATAATTAGCAATGGAAGGTTTCAATTTTAACGATTTGCAATTTAGATTTCTGAAATTTTTAAGATTTATAGTTGAAATTTTTTTAATTTTCAATTATTATAAATTAATTAACTAAACTAGAGTTTTGCCATTTTCGAGATTTATATTTGGAGATTTATTACTTTTGAATTGTTATAAATTGAAGGGATATAATTTTCAAATTTTTAAATGGTTTAATTTGAAAGATTTTCAATTGAAGGCTCTTCAATTCTGAAGACTTATAATTGAAAAATATTTAAATTTCATGTTTTTAAATTTGTAATTCTGCCATTTTAAAGATTTATAATTAAATATTGCTTAATTTTGCATGATTATAAATTGAAATTATATAATTTTAAATTATTTTTTTAATGAAAAAAATTCCTGAAAATAAAATCAAGAATCTAAGAACCAAATTTGGACAACCACCACAAAATGTTCCCATTTTGTTCTCATTTTTCTTTTCTCCTTTTTATTTTCGTCCAATGTAAAAATGAATAATTTTCTTTTTTTTTCTTTTTTTTTGGGGGGGGGGGAAGGAGGGGCGAGAAGTGTTCCGTTTTTTCAGATTCCAATGGGAACATTTTGTGGTGGTTGTCCAAATTTGGTTGTTAGATTCTTGATTTTATTTTCAGGAATTCTTTTCATGAATTTGATTATTGGACGTTAAAAAGGGGTTTTACATTGGATTTTTTTCTATATAAATAACCTAATTTTTATTTTTTTAATAGTATAATTTGGAAGACTTGTCATCGAAAACTTCAATTTTAACGATTTGCAATTTAGATTTCTGAAATTTTCAAGATTTATATTTAAAGCTTTATTAATTTTGATTTATTATTAATAATTAATAATATTAATATTATTTATTATTATTAATAATTAATTAAATTGAAAATATATAATTTTTAACTTTTTTAAATAGTTTAATTTTGAAGATTTACAATTCAAAGCTCTTTAATTCTGAAAATTTATAATGGAATGTCGAATAATTTTGAATGATTATAAATTGAAATTATATCACTTTAAATGCATTTTTACTAGGTTAATTTGAAAGATTTCAATTTTAACGATTTGCAATTTATATTTCTGAAATTTTTAAGATTAATAGGCGAAAATTTATTAGTTTTCAATTGTTATAAATTAATTAATTAAATCTAGAGTTTTGCCATTTTCGAGATTTATATTTGAAGATTTACTACTTATGATTTCAGATTTAGAATTCTTTGATTTTTATGATTTATAATTAAATATCGATTAATTTTAAATTAAAATTACGTTTCAACTTTTTTTAATAGTTTATTTTTGATGATTTGCAATTGAAAACTCTCCAATTTTAATGACTTGTCATTTAGAATTCTGCAATTTTTAAGATTTATAATTTAAGATTTATTATTTTGGAATCATTATAAATTAAAATTATGTAATTTTAAGCGTTTTTTAGTAGTTTAATTTTGAAAAATTTCAACTGAAAACAAATCAATTTTAACGATTTGCAATTTAGATTTCTGAAATTTTCAAGATTGATTAATTTTCAACTTTTTAAAATGGTTTAATTTGGAAGATTTACAATTAAAAGCTCTTCAATTTTGAGGATTTATATTTGAAAATTGTTCAAACTTTATGATTTCAAATTTAGAGTTCGGTCATTTTTAAGATTGATTAAAATTTTTTAACGTTTTTTTAATAGTTTAATTTTGAAGATTTTAAATTTAAAACTTCAATTTTAACGGATTGCAAGTTAGAAGTCTGCAATTTTTTACATTCACAATTGAAAATTTGAGTTTTGAAGATTTACAGTTAAAAATTCTTCAGCTATAATTATTTTAATTTTTGAATTCTGCAATTTTCATAATTTACAGTTTATTTTTGATGATTTGCAATCGAAAACTCTTCAATTTTAATGACTTTTAATTTAGAATTCTGCAATTTTTAAGATTTATACCATTTATTTGAAAATTTATTTTTACAGTTTGAAAATTCAACAATTTCTTTAAAAATTCAACGCTTTTGTTTAAAAAATAATTTATTTTATTGAAAATTTAAATAGTTTTTTATTCAATCATTGTTTTTATCTGACAGAAAATCAAAAGAAAGCCAGAAATCGATTTCGTATTTGGAACTTCTGGCGCAGGAACGCAATCTGAAAAGACGTAGAGCCAAGCACCGTGGTGTTCACACGAATAAAAAATCTCACGTGGAAGTAATGCGAGAAGTGATAGAGCAGCAAATGGAAATGTTTAAGGAATATCTCGTCGAACAAAATCCTCAGGATGAGAGAAAAGAAGAGCCATTCCCAGAAATAATTTCGAGGGTCGACTTTTCGAAAAATTTAAGAATACCCGAATTGCCTTTCGAGCGGAAATTCGAAAACCGGAAGTACTCGTCAGAGCGGGATGGGAATTCTTTTCAGCGTTTCGAGAGAAACGGAAGACATGATCAGAGAGAAAATAGGAGGGAGCATCATTCGCATCAGAGTGATAGGAAAGATTATCACAATAAATCCCATAAGAGAGATAGACACAGATCGAGTGAGGAACGGCCAAAGAAATATAAAAAGAGAGATTGTTCCAGGGATAAAGACACTTCGAGGGAGAAGAAAAGAAAGAGATCGAAAGATAGGCATCGAAATAGGTCGAGAGAATATAGAGAATCGAGGCATAATCGCGATAGAAAGCGAAGTGGGAGCAAAAACAGACGTTAGTTTGTACTATAATTAATATTCGATAATAATAATTATTATAATAATAATTAATCATTTTTTTATTTCATGCTCGTCTGGAAAAACATGGAAATTTCCTAATAATATAATATATAATATAATATATAATATAATATAATAGTATTTTTGGTAAATATTTAAAAAAAATTTAAAGTATTTGAAAGATTTTTTCAAATTTCGTGGAATTTTCAAGAGCTTTAAAATTTGTTTACAATTTTCTAAGATTTTCAAGGATTTGAGCCCAAGAACATTGAAAAACGTTGACTATTTGGGAAGTTATTTAAAATTTAAGAAAACATTGAAATTTACACTATTTTTGCAATATCTACTTAAAAACTAGACAAATAATTAACTAAATGTAATTAACTATATTTAAGATTTATTATTTTGGAATCATTATAAATTAAAATTATGTAATTTTAAGCGTTTTTTTAGTAGTTTAATTTTGAAAAATTTCAATTGAAAACAATTCAATTTTAACGATTTGCAATTTAGATTTCTGAAATTTACAAGATTTATTAATTTTTAATGGTTATAAATTATTTTGCTTCATAAATAATTTTTTATTTATATAAACTTTTTTTTATATTAAAAACAATTTATTTATTTATTTAATAAAAAATATAATAATTTATATTTATTTATTATTATAATGGGCTTATTTAATAATTTATTGATAAAAACAAAAAATTTATATAATTTTTTATAATATTATTTTGCTTCACCCTGGGCTTATTTTAGACAAAATTTCGAAAACAATCAGTCTTTTAAAGAGACATTTTTTAGCTTCGGTATAATTAAAGCGAAAAATACAAAAAAACTATTTTTCTAAGTGAACTTAAACTTTTGTTAAATGAATACAATAAATATCATTTGTGTAGTAAATTATTTAAATTTGACAATCTCATGTTTTTAAATTTCAAACGTACTTTTTTCGAAACGGCCCAGGCAAATTTTTTTGAAATTCGGCACAGTGAATCCCGAAAAAAGTTGAAATTCATGATTGGAGTGAAAGTAATCTAAAATGGAATTATCTTTTATTTGTTGACATATTTATTCACTTTATGAACAATAAATATCAATCATAAAATTTAAGGAAAATAAAAAATGTTCTCGCTTATGGTAATTATACTTGTAAGATTGAACATTCTTGCCCTTGTTACCCTATACGCTTGATACTTAATTTAGGCTTTCAGAAAACATTCATAATCCATTGATCAATTTTATGACTTCTTTAATCAATTATAATTTAAAAATGCATTACTGGGGTATCTATCGACGGAATTTTTTTTTTTTTTTATTTCAGTCTTTTTAATGAAGAAATTCGTGAAAATTAAACAAAAATTCTTAATAAGTTCACGAACTTGATATTTTAAAAAAATGTAAGAAACAAATGCATTATTCTGAAGCTGCAGTCTTATTAAAAGAATTAAAATAATGTGAAAATTAAAGTGAAAGGACTGAGATTTAAAAAAACAAACTTTTTTGTCGACAAATACCCAAATAATTCATACGCTTATTAAATTTGTAAATTATAAAATTTATCATTTTTTTATGCATGTGGCTGAAATTTTCACGAATTTCCTTACTAAAAGGACTGACATTGAAAAAATTGCATTTTTCTGCGGGAAAATTCTCGTATAATGCATCTCTCTAAAAAAATAATAAGAGTAATCAGAAAATTACGAAAGTTTCTGAAATTCATAACTAAAAAAAATGACATCGAAAAAAACGCATTTTTCCTTCAAAGAATACCTGAATAATGCATTATTTAAATTAAATTTGTTTAAAATATTCACAATAATAATTTAAAGAAGAAATGTCTTCATCATTTTATTGTTTTTATCCAAGTTTCTTAAAATTAAAGAAATGTAAATTATATTAAAATCAAAATTAACATTCTATTAAAGACCAATAATCAATTGAATGTGCAGAATTATTAAAAATAAAACCAAGCACCCAACGAATAAATTTGGGCAATCACCATACAATTTTTCTATTGAAATTTAAAGAAAGATATCTACTTTTTTCAGAAAATGAAAAAAAAATTTACTTGTTTCTATACAAATAAAAAAGAGGAAAGAAATATGAGAAAGCAAACAACCAATTCCTTTCCTTCTCTTTTTATTTTTATTAATATCAAATCATAATGAAAAACCATTTGTAAAGCATAATTACTAACATTTCGGTACTCATACAGCACCCTTTACAAGGCAAAAAAATTTAATTTAAATTTTTTTTAAATAAAACCCCTGACCAGGCAAAAACAGCAACATAACCACGAGATAACCTGACAACCAAGAATTTTTGGATGGTTGCCTTCACATTTTTCTTTCCTTTTTTTATTTTTGTCGAGAAATTTTTTTTTTTCTTTTCTTCTTTAGAAAACATTTTTTGAATCTTTTCTCGAATTTCAATAGGAACATTTTATAGTGGTTGTCCAATTTTTGTAATTGGATTCTTGGTTGTTATTTTCAGGATTTATGCACATTAATCCAAATTTCTGGCAATAAAAATAAAAAAAAAAAAAAAACGTAAAATTATGGAAAACAGTTATGGAAAACAGCCGGGAACTTCAGATAAAAAAATGGCCACTTTTTTCGTTATATTTGTTTGTTTATAAATTTTAAAAATTAGGCTCGACAACTGTCTTAGAAGTCTTATCAAATTTTTTCATTTTTTTTTTTATCAGAATTGGTCAATAATTGGGGACTGTACGTTATTTTGAACCGAAAAACTCATTTTTTTCCCACTATGTATCGACCCGCATACTTAATTATATTGTTCTGTGCGTTTCACGACATTTCGGTAGTGGGGAAAAATAACAAAAAATTGACATTTGTCATCAATGTGTTTATTGGAAACGGACCCCAAAAGGAAGATAAAGAGGAGATACAATGCGAAGAGTAATCTCTTGCAAGAAATTATGATCTTAACACAAAAAGTCACTTTACACCCGAGTAAAAATGCTCTGACTTGAATTGCCCCCAATCAAGACATACTGAAGTCGAAAAATTCGACTTGAGCATGTCTCAGTTTTGAGACGGAGTCAGACTTTAATTGATGTCTTGAAAACAAGTTTCTATGTCTAGAAGACATACATTTATCTCTTGAGTCGAATTTTTAACACTCCAACACGAGCGGTTTATAACTTCGAGTGTATACCTGTATTAACGAAAAGAGTCATTCTGACTATCATAAAAGCTAATCTTTGTTAATGATTAAACAATCTTGTTTTAAGGGCTCCTTCAGACCTACAGATTCTGAATTTTTAATAAAAAATAATTATTTAATAATTACAAATTTTTCATTCATCAATTTTAATCTCATTTATGAGCTGAAAAAATACCATCTCAGCCAAGACAAGGCTCAATTTGAGAAAAGTAAACGCTGCTTACCTGTCGTGACCATAAAAGTAAGACGAAGGCTCATGTCTCGACTTTGTTTTGAGACGCAGCCAGACATCGATGCCTTGGAGATGAACTCAAGACATAAACAAGTCGAACTGAAGTCGAAGCATTTTTCTCGGGCAAGCTTCAATGTATTTGTTTCCGTTAAGTTTGTCTAGAATTAAAAAAAAAGGGGGACTGAGGGCGCCACTTTTTTCAACATAAACACATTTTTACGTCAATGGGCAGATGTGGGACCATACATAATTTAAAGTAATTCTAAGAAAATGAGACGCTATGAAGAATTCATTACCTTTCTCTTTTTAGTAAGTACAGGTGTATGTGTGTGTGTTTGTTTGACGTTGTAACACGATATTTTTCAGATAAGATAGTAAATCTAGTTTTCCGAAGAGGCATCAATCTCTTTAATCATCTCACTATGCTAGAATGAACCTTCAAGCTTTCCAACAGACAGATGATAAGTCTATGAGAAGTTGAATTGAAAGATTTCCAGTAGTCAATCCAGACGATTGATAGAACGCACTGACCGGCCGCTCCGTCTTTGTAGACGAACCTGTCAATTAACAGGTTTTTTCAGCAGCCTACCACAACTTCTTTTAACCAAGATGTTTGTATATCTCTCCACATAGGCTCAATTCTTTGAACAATCTTGTTGTTTAGTACAGCTCTAAAGATCTTATACAGCGTTTTCAATCAAGCTATTGGCCTGCAGTTAACGGGATTGGACAAATCGCATTTAGCCGGTAGGAGTATAGTACGTCCTAACAGCAACTACTGCAGAAGCTTGCGCTTTCGATCGTTTAGAGACGGATCTACAATTTTTTGGTGGTTTGGTGATTCGCAACCCGAGGACGCGTTCGGTGGCTTCGTCATAGGCCATTGAAGACCAAATGGAGATAATGTGTGTGTGTGTGTGTGTG
>NC_046662.1:23682033-23688853 GCF_010883055.1 Belonocnema kinseyi | reverse complement strand
GCGTCCTCGGGTTACGGATAGAGGATCCCTGTACCAAGGGTTTCTGCTGAATATGGTTACAAAAATAAATAGGCAGTCGCGGACAATTGTGCAGGGGTGGTCCGGAGGAATTAACCCCCAAGCGGAGGTGTGAAACCTGTTCTGAAAGCTGAATGGCACCTGGGTGAGGTGTCTAGAACGGTGACTCTGGGATACCGGGCGACTTCTCAAAGTACGTAGCCTTATCCTTACATGTCGGACTCTACAAGGATGGACGAACACCTTTTCCTAGCTTCTCGTGGGAACAACAATGACAACACCAAACATAGTTGTAGTAGGTGCGATTCAAACAACAGAACGCGTAGGGCTCCCGACAATGGGTCGGCCAACAATGCCGACCAATGTAGAGCTGGAGGAGCCAATGAAAATGGATTCAATGCGATGGATCGGCGGGATATCGTGACCTTTGGGTGGACGGAGCGACTGAATCACGACTTGCTAGACTGCTACGATGCGAGTGTGGCCCGTGAACGGGGTTACATGGCACGGCTGCATGCTCTGTGGTGCGAGAAACACCCAGAGCTATCGCACTTTTCGCAGCAACGTCTGCGAAACCATGCTGAACTACTCCGTGAAAGGGGATATATAAGCGGAACGCCTACTCTACCACAGCTAGAACAAGCCGGCAACAGAGAAAGAGAGGCGACACTAAGGCCAACCGCAGGCAGGCATCCAATAGATGAACAGCGATGCTTTACGACCCGGAGAAACATCAACACCAAGGTTTCTCTCAAGCCTAAAGATCTGGCTGAAATGGATGACGAGCTTCGTGGACATTTTCCCGCAGAATCTGACCTCTGGGCTATCAATTATTGTGTGTACAATGCAGCGAGAGCTTTGGCCGATGCGAACCGTAAAACAAAACCAACGGTTAATCATAAGACCAAAAGAAGAATGCATCAACTTTCCATAAAGATACGCTGGGCAAGACAGTACGCGTCCCGCATTCAGTGTGTGATTGACTACATCACATCTGGCAGCAATTTTAACGCCAAGGTTCGAAAGTTCGCGCGCGAACTTCGGACCCGTTATTACACACTTAACAAGTCAAAGTTGCTGACCATCAGTCAGCATATTGTTGAGAGAATACGGATACTATCTGACGCTAAGAGAAGTCTAGTGCGGAGGGAGAGGGGGGTCAGAGAAAATCAACAGTTTCTCTCTGACCCATCTTGATTCTTCCAAGACCTCCAGTTACTGTCGAACACCCACCCAAACCAGAAGAGGTCGAAGTATTTTGGAGAGAAGTCTACGAAGTTCAGCATAGACTGGACGAAGACTTAGAAAATATAAATAGCTTCAAGGAGTTATGTGTTGCCCTCATAACACCTGATAAGGAATGCCCACCCATCACTACCGAGGAGGTGAAAAAAGTATTAGGAGGGATGAAGAACTATTTTGCACCGGAACCAGATTGTATCAAAACCTTCTGGTGGAAGAAGTTTTCTCCAACCCATCAGCATTTGGCCTGTATTTTCACCTCATATTTGAAGTCGGAAGAGCCGATTCCAGAGTGGTTGGCGGAAGGGCGCACTATACTTCTGCCGAAAATAGGCAACTTAGCTGACCCGAAGAATTACAGGCCAATAACTTGTCTGAACACGCTTTATAAGATATTCACAGCTATCCTAAAGGATAGGATTGTTCGGGCAATTGAACCTGTGTGGCAAGAAATGTATGAACAACGAGGCTCAAAGAAAGGCGTAGCCGGATGTCGGGAGAACCTGGCCATCGATTAATGTGTCTGCAAAGCTGCAGCATTCTACCAGCGTGACCTATCGATGGCCTGGTTTGATTATCGGAAAGCTTTCGATTCGACATCCCATAGACTTATCATCTGTCTTTTGGAAATCTTAAAGGTTCATCCGCAAATAGTTGGGTGCATAGAGAGATTGATGCTGCTTTGGAAAACCAGATTTACTATCTCATCTGGAAAAAATCGTGTGACAACTAACAAGGTCACCTTTCAGAGAGGTGTCTTTCAGGGCGACACCTTGAGCCCACTCCTCTTTTGCCTTACATTATTGCAACTATCTCTAGCACTTTGCCTTTCCCACGGGTACTTGTGCGGCAAACCTGCAGATCGAAAGTACAAGGTTACTCATGTATTTTACATGGACGATCTTAAGATATATGCTAAAAACAAATATCAACTACATCTAGCTCTAGGGATTGTCGAACGATATACTATGGAAATTGGAATGGAAGTTGGGTTAGACAAATGCGCTAAGGTTTATTTGAAGTGAGGAAAATTTAATAGCATCCCTGAAGATCCTGAGCTCGTTGATCGAAGCGCTATACGACACCTTTGCGCTGGAGAGACTTATACATACCTGAGCGTGCCACAGAGCCGCATACAGGATGTGACATCTATAAAGGATACTCTCCGAAGCAGATACAAACGTCTCATCCGATAGATTTGGTCATCCGAACTGTCGGCGAGAAACAAAGTATCGGCAACGAATATGCTTGCCGTCCCGGTAGTACTCTATTCATTTGGAATAGTTCCATGGAGGAAGAACGAGCTCAGATCTCTTGATATCGGGACAAGAAAGGTTATGCACATGAACAAGAGCATGCATCTTTAGTCTTCCTTTTCGCGACTGTACATCTCACGCCGTCAAGGTGGTCGCGGAATATTGAGTCTTGAATGTCTTCACAATAGGATTATTCTGGATACAGCACATAGAGTTGGAAGAGACCCTCTTCTTAAAATGGTCAGGAATCACGAAGAAGTGGGCAAAGGAGCGTTTCTGTACAAAGCAGCGGAGGAGGCTGCTGAAACAATCCAACTTGACTTCAGTATTAGGGGTGAGCAAAATGCATCAAATCTTATCTATCTCGAGTACTCACTTCTGAAAGCCCAGATTAAGAAAGCACAAGAGAAAAACTTTCGTGAACAGCTCCTCGATAAGAGGATGCACGATATCTTCCACAGAAATGTGAAGGATCAGTCAATGTCTTTTGAGCTAGCGTTTGCTTTCTTTAAATCGCCCGGATTGAAGTCTAGTACGGAGGGTTACATTTTTGAATGCCAAGACGGTGTCATTTGCACCTTAAAATACCGTCGCCACATTTTGAGCCAAGACATTCCTGATGATAGCTGCAGGGCGTGCCATGCACACGAGGAGCATTTAGCTCACATATTATCTAGTTGTCCAACTCACGCGGGAACGACCTACATTCAAAGGCACAATGTGGCACTAAGAGTGCTTTATTACCATCTCTGTCACTCTTACGGCATTAACCTTAATATCGCTCCTCTAAATGCTCCTAGGGAAATCGAGTCAATTGTCGAGAATGGGAAGTGCCGCTCATACTGGAACTTTATATTCTCGACAATTGTTTCTGTTGCTCACTCGAGGCCTGACATGGTTCTTCTTGACTTTGATAAGCGAACCATTTTCGTTATCGAATTTTCGGCACCAGCTGACAAAAACATCATAACCAAGGAGAATGAAAAGAAAGAGAGGTATCGAGACCTTATAAGGGAGTTGCAACGATTGTACCCGGAATATTCTGTTAAATTGATCGTCCTTATCATCGGCGCTCTTGGAGGTGTCAAGCTTTTACTTGCTAATGGGCTAAAAAGCATCCCTGCGTGTCAACAATATGCTAGAACACTTGCGGGAAAAAGGCGGTTGTCCTTGGGTCGCTCCGTGTTCTTAGGGTGCACGAGGCTTTTGCTGGCTCGTCATATTGATTTCTTTAGACTGTAACCACCTATCTCACGGTCGTGAGATGTGGTTGTAGCTGAAATTTTACCGCGATTTCGCTGGAAGCGGGTGCAATTTTCCAGATTAGCACCTGCTCCCGGCGAAATCCTGCGGTTGTCCTAATGACAAATTTGTAATTATATATATAATAGTTTGTTGATATATGTTTATTCATTATATGTGATGTGCGCCGAAGAAAGGGGGCTTACTCTAAAAAAATCAAAATCAAGGTTTTTACACATTTCGATAGTTTTCAGCTGCTCTTTTTAATTAAACCACCGGAAAATAAATCCGAGCGTTATTATTGCTAATAATTGAGTTGTTAGGTACCCGAGTAATAAGGCTTCGTCTCGAGTGCTCGAGATGCCGTGAAACATCTCCCACCACTCAACATCCTATCTACACGACTCATATATACGCCGTCCGTGAGCCGCGTCTACCACTTATCTCCGTCCGTGAGAATGTAGTTGTAAGTGGAGAGGGAAGATTTCGTGAGTCTTCACTCTCTCCTAAAAGTCCGATCTATCGGACACTCTCGGACACTCTCAAAAATTTCCTGTAAAGACGATAAAGTCTCTGATAAAGTCGGTCCTTTAATCGTCCAAGTAGAATACTTTAAAAGCGCATTCGTTTCAGTCTTAGACGATCTATTTTAACGCTAAAAGTATGTCCTTTAATGGTTAAACGATTGTATTTTAAAAGCGCGATGATGCGATTCCACGCATGCGCGAAAAATTATTTTTCGTTAAGAGAACGTCCCATTTTAACCGTTAAACTGCACCTTCTACGCATAAAAGTAGAATCGATTATCGTTGAAACGATTCTTGGTTAAACGACTCGCACTTTAACCGTTAAAGGATCGGTTTTCAAACTTAATTTTGCAAACGATGGTACTTTAGTCATAAAAGTATTCCTTTATCGCTAAGAGGAAACTTCTGAGAGGGTATGTATATTACGTATATACACTAGGAAACCCATTTAAGTGCGGTTTCGCAGCTGATCGCAAAGGCCTTCACATAAATCGAACACAACATTCCCTCGCTTCAAACGTAAACATGGATGGTCGCATGAACCATTTCTGATGGATTTGAACGCATGCTTACAGCGAATAAACTAACGCGCGAAAAGTTGTTTGCCTCATTTCCCCATGCATGCTGTTTCAGATTGTAAGCCTTCTTTTAAAAAATTATTCCCTGGACATATTTATATTCAATTTCATATTGAAGCATGCTACTCTTTACCAAGCCTTTATTTAAATTTTTATTTCAACTAAATGCTTTAATAAATAAAGAAGTTAATCCAGGGTATAACTCACTGGTCAGATGTCACTAACTGGGGTCTTTATCTTATGGCCTTAAGCTGTTCCAAAATTTTTAATATTCTTTGAAATACATATTAATTTTTGTTGCGACAAAGAACCAAAATCTTAGCCTACAATTGTACAAAATTGTACATAAAATCTATCATTCATTTGAAATATTTTTTTTATAATAAAATAACCAATTTTCGATAAAAAAAACTCATATAATCCAAGCATTTTAGATTATTTCAAATCTTTTTAAAACTATACCATTATTTTTGTTTAAAAATACCACTTTTTGATACGAAACACCAACTGAACCTTAAATTATGAAGCTTGTTTGAAATATAATGATGTTCCGTAATAATTTCAAATACTGATGAAAAACACTGAAACAATCAACATAATATATCATTTTTGGAAAAATACCCGTAATTTCCGACGATAAACATTCAAATTATACAAATGGGAATTTGTTTCGAAATATAATTTCTTTGTTTGAAATGACTAATTTCATGTTGAAAATTTTTATATATCATGGAACTATTAAAAAATTTTAAATCTTGTTAATTTTTCAAAATAAGGAATTTTGATGACTTTTGATTAAAAATGGTCATTTCTCTTTCAAAAATAGTTCAACCTAAAACTGAGGTAAAACTTGAGGTAGGTTTCCTCGAAACCTGATGATTTTATATTAAAACTATTTATTTTAAATACTTATTTCCAGCGAAAAGCATTATTTTAAAATATTTGTACATATTATGTTCCACAATTTATCAGATAATTTAAAAGCTTCAAATCAACCGCGCAGGATTAGTTAAAAAGTACAAATGTTACTCCATTTGCATCAGGCTTTCGATGGCTCTTCTCATTAAAAGTGACTAGGTGTATATTTAAATTTTAAACTTTCAAATTTATGATACAAAATCCTTTAAATAATGAAAAGCTAATCAGCTTTTCAGCAATAATCATTTCGGTATTTTCGAGACATGTCGTTCCTTAACCTATTATAAATATACAAGCAAGCTGGGATTACAGCCCTAACTAATACTATTAATTACATTATGATAGTAATTGTATAATGCTTAGAGAAAGATCAAAAGAGCAGCTAATATATTTGAATATAATAATTATTATATATAATATATGTAAACCGATAAAGCTCCATAAGAATCAAGTAATATCTCACCGTATTTAAATAATCCTAAGCATTGGTATATGGTAGTTAATCCATGTAATTGCTAACCAATTGCACACTAATTATGGCTGCGATATAACTTAAAAAGAATTTGTAGAATGAACGCCTCTGTTATATAAAAATTAAACTCGGATTTTATTACCTGTCGCTTGAAATCTTATGCTGATATATTTTTTAACCTAAGAATAAAATTCTTTTATGATAAGTTATATTTTTCTTTAAGTCAAGTAGTTAAGATACGTTAAAGTGAAAGATGAGTACAAGCTGTTCTATGGCAATTATCTCGGTACAAGCTATTAATTGAAGACAATTATGCAAATTGTCGGTGATATAAATATTAAATGTGGATATAATGTTCCTCTGCTACAATGTCTCGGAAAACTATGCGGAAATGTAGGAAACCGTCCATAGGACATTTTATTATGCACCCTTATCTAATGATTATTGATTTCGTCGCAAAAGGTACTTAGAATTATTTATAAGCAGGAAGCGACGATAAGATACTGCCATGTGTTATTTCAGTATTTTCGAGGCATAACAATAATTATTCAAGAAAATATCACAAGA
>NC_046662.1:23673895-23681933 GCF_010883055.1 Belonocnema kinseyi | reverse complement strand
ACTAATTATTCTATTTTTGCATTTTCTATTTTGATATATCTTCTGAGAGACACTGGAAACTTGGTCAATAATATGGAAACATTATTTCAATTTGTTTCTATTATTGCCATTTGGATCAAGATAATCACGATTATGGTAGAACGTCAAACTATGCTGGATTTAAAAGATATACTTTTGGATAAACTCTGTCATCCTCGAGATTTGTATGAGTTCGACATATCCGAAAACTGCTCAAAAGGCTGCAGGTGAATAGATTTGTATCTATTAAAACTATATATATCAGTGAGGCAAAAAAATGTTATTTTCAGTCTATGCTTTGATTTCGTTTTCTTCAGTAAACAAATATTTGACTGATTTTACACACAAAAACACATACGTATATATAGATTAAGGACCAGCTTTGCATAGTTATAGGGTTTGTGCATGTATAAGAAATAGCCTTATTTTGCAACTCGTAACGCACCCGAGTTTGGAAAAAGATATTTGCGAAAGAGACATTCTTGAATTCTCGCATTTCATTGGTCGGCCGCCATGATGAATTAGCATAGTTGAAAGTCGGGCTATATACTAAAGGGTAGTTGTATCCAAGTCGGGCAGTTCTAAATTGAAATAGGCAGTTCTAAAAATAAAAATGGGTAGTTCTGACATTTCGTCTTAAAATACAAAATTCGAAGGAAATTTAAATTATTGTTAGTAACGAATCGCATCTAGATAGATCTAGAAATACTAAAACATACCGAAATTTCACAAAACTAATATTTTTATAACCTTTTTCGTACAGATTCTTATTTTATATTGTTTTATTAGGCATAAGTATTGAAGCTTTTCTAAAATTTGTAGAATTAGAGACTATTGGTATTTATTTTCGTATAAGCGCATACATTATTGACAGAAAAGTAATTAAGGCAAAATTATGAGAAAAGTATTTAGTACTGCAAATGTGGGAAGCAAATACCCTTTTTTTTAGGCATTTTCTTACAGTCAAGTCGGTCAGTTCTAAATTTTGCTTAGGGTATACCTTGTTGAAAGTTTATATTATTATGCAAACATGCTTTTAAAGTTTGAAATCTTCGCCTGTCTGAAATAAACTTGAAACTGCCAGATGAATAGATTGTTGTTGTTATAAGAATCTGCTACACATTTTTAAATTCTCGTAAGAGAATGTATTAGATTTGTGTAAAATTTGACGTCTGTTTTAATACCAGTGCATGTTAGGAATTGTAATAACACACATTGATGGAAATCCTCCTTAATATTAAATCTCTAAACGATATTGTCGATTTCGATTATCACTCGATTTTCATTGCTATATGCGTGAGACACGAGTTATGAATGGGTTAGACAGAGTTGGAAAATATTGAAAAAATTGTCAGGATTGCTCGTTCTTTGATAGCTACACGCGTGCGAAAGGGACACTCGTGAGTCACCGTGAGTTAGACAGTAATGGAACGTTACACGCGTTTTCTTGAAGTTAAATGATCCCAACGGAACTGGCTTGATCTGCGCTTGCTTGGATTTGAGTGACGTTCATTGGCTCCGGTGCGCGTCTGTACTTGATTTTTAAATACCTACGCGAACTAGAGCCAATGAGCGATGCACAGTTCAAGCATGCGCAAGTATTTTTGCACCTCTGTTGGGAATAATAATCGAATCAAATTACGAGGTCGATAATACTAATCAACGCTTCTCATTTACCACCACCTTTCCACCCGTACCACTGCTATCACAATACAGGGCATCTGCTTGTTATTTATGATCATATTTTTATTTCAAGTTCGGAAAGAACATTTTAAAGCCATCAAAACATTTGAACGAGCTATCTGGACCATTAAATATATCTATCTGAGTGCCTGCGGAGAATTTCTCCAAGCTTCTCAGAGCCTTGAGAATTTTTAGCATATACTCTGAGATTTCTATCGGTAGGGTTAATATGTTTTTAATTATAAGTTAATTTTTAATTTATTATTTGTTATTAATATAAACATTAACATTAAGTAATATTTCTATGAGGCATGGAATTTGTTATTAAAGTCCATTGCTGGTGGAAAATGCGATAAAAACTTTTGAAATTTTGAGGTTAGAAATTAATTTTAGAATACAAAAGCGAACTGTTGGTCGCAGAATTAAATAGTTTTTGCCACTTTATGTAAATCTTCCGTATATATCTACAAAAATCAATCAAATATTATTTTTTTCTATGAAAGGTTACGAAAATGTACTACAAAAACTTTAAGAAAGTTGAGCTTTTACTGAAATTTTTCTTACAAATTACACAAAGATTTCATTCAAATTTATAAAGTGTTCGGTGAAAAAACAAAAACTATTTTAATAAGGAATAAAATAAAAAATAGCTTTTTATGTTTTCTTCTTACGTCTTTTTGATAAATTTGTTTACTGCGATCAGTTCGCTCTTGAATTGCAAAATGTCAGATTAACCTCAAAATCTCAATAAGTTGCTACCGCATTTTTTATGAGCAATGCAATTTTATAACAAATTCCATGCATCACAGAAATAGTACTTAATGTTTATATTGAATGCAAATAATAACTAAAACATTAACTTATAACTGAAAATACACCAATGTTACACTAACTTTATTTAATATCAGAAAAGTACCATTAAACTCTTTGCACTTGACCTTCACAACAAAAAAGCTATATAAAATGTATAAGCTTTCAATGTTTTAAGTGCTTTTAAACAATATATGGTTTAAGAAATGTGGGATTAAATGAATTATATTCAGGTGTATGGATGTATCGGATCTTCATATTTATATTTCTAACAAAAAACACAAATTTTCAACAAAATACGGGAATTTTCAAACAAATAATTCCATTTTTAGCTAAAACAATCAAGTTTCAATCAAAAATATCAAATTTTAAACAAAAATAGAATAATTCAGTTTTTAGTATATAAAACTTAATATTCAATAAAAAAAATGAAATTTTCTACAGGATATTTAAAATTTCAACCAAAACAGGCGAATTTGACAGTAAATAGTAAAAGTTTTAACAAAAAAGTTGAAATTTCAATCACAAAGATTAATTTTCTAATTTAAAAAATCTTTTTAAACAAATAATAGAATTTTTAACGAAGTTAATTTTCAATCCAAGTACAATAATATATAAAGTATTCAAAATAAGATAGAATTCACTTAAATTCAGACAGGTTCTACATATTACATAGCAGAATCTTTCAGCGATTAACATTTTTTCATAGTAAATTATGCAAGACGTTTTTTCTGATATAAGACCAAAAAAATGGAATTTGGACATATATGTTAAGACTAATAAAAAACAGATCAATTCTTTAACCATAAAATAATTTTTAACAAAAAAGATGAAATTTTAATTTAAAATATCAAATTTTAAATACAAATAGAATAATTCAGTTTTTAGTTTATAAAAGTTAATATTCAATCCAAAAAAGAAATTTTCTTCAGGTTATTAAAAATTTTAATTAAAACAGATGAACTTGACACCAAATAGTAAAAGTTTTGACAAAAAAGTTGAATTTTTAATCACAACGGTTAATTTTTAATTAAACAAAATTTTCTAAAAACAAATAATAGAATTATCAACTTAATTAATTTTCAATGAAAGAACAATATTATAAAAAGAATTGAAAATAAAATAGAATTTACTTATATCAACGATAAAATTTTTTTTATAGTCAATTATGCGAGACGGTTTTTTTCCCATATAAGACAATAAAAAATCGAATTTCAACATCTGTGTTAAAAATAATAAAAATGAGATTAATTTTTTACCCATAAAATTAATTCTCCAAAAAAGATGATTAGTTTTCAAGCAACTATGACATAATGAAAATTTTCCTTAAAGGCATTAATATATAGTTGAAGTTTCAAACAAACAGATGAATTTTCAACCAAGAAGATTAATTTTATATAAAAAAAGTAGATTTTTGAAACCAATAATTGATTTTTCAACACAAAAATATCAATTTGTATTTAAAATTTCGATTTTTTTACCGAAAGTGGGAGAATTAAATTTTTAGTTAAAGAATTTAATTTTTAACAAAGAAAAAACGGAATGTGCAACTTAATAGTTTTGTTCTTAATCACAAAGATGAATTTTCAAACGATAAGATTAATTTCCTACCACAATAACGAATTTTCATCGAAATATGTGCATTTTCAAACCAAAGAGTTGAATTTTCAACTAAAAAAGATAAATTTTCAATTTCAAATATCAATTCTCTACCAAAAATGATATAATCCAATTTTATTTCACATAAATTAATTTTTGACTAACTATGAAGGAATTTTCAAAAAAATAACATTTGAACCCTCAATGAAGAAGATAAATTTTTGACCGCGAAGATTAATTTGCCTGTTTAAAAAGACGGTTTAAAAAAAATTTATTTTTAACAAAAAAAGATCAATTTTTTTAAAATATCATTCTTCTATCAAAAATTATATAATCGACTTTTCTCTTAAAGAAATTAGTTTTTCACCAAAAAACGAATTTTTCATGTAATAATAGAATCCTCGAAACAAAGATGAAATTTCAATTAAGAAGTTTATTTTTCTACCAAAAATTCAACCAAAAATAGTAGAATCGAAATTTCTTTTAAAGAAATTTGTTTTTGACAAACTGAAAAGGATTTTTTTTAATAACTCTATGCTTAATGAAAAATATTAATTTTCAACAAATAATATTACGTTTCCACAAAAAATTACGAATATTCTACAAAATCTAGAAAGTTTCAAACAAATATATGATTTTTATCTAAAAAAATATCATTTTTTAACCAAAAGTAATATAAGGAGATCTTATCATTATAGAAATTAATAAAAAAAAAGAAATTTGAAGAAAACAGTTGAATTTCCAATCGAAGCGGTACATTTTGAACCGAAACAGATGAAGCCTCTATTATGAACTTAATATTCAACGAAAAATTAAATAGTTCAGTTTTTAGTTAAAAAATAATTTTCAACTTAAAGATTAATTTTTAACAAATAAGATTAATGTTTTACAAAAAAGACGAATTTTGAACCAATTACTTGATTTTTAAACTATAAGGGAACAGTTTTTTTTTAATTTTTTGTTGAAAATGTTCAACAATTTAGATGCATTTTTTATGTCTTGACTAAAATTGTTTCTTGCTTTTAGATTCATTATTTTAGTTAAAAATGTATATGGTTAAAAATTAAAACATTTTCTGGAAATGAATTTTTTTATTCATTTCAGCTGTTGTTGTTTTAGAATAATCATATTTTTTAGTTTTTGCTTGAACATTAATCTACTTATTTAAAAGTTTAACCATTTTGTTAAAATTTTATATTTTTGGATGAAAAAGTAACTATTTAATTGCAAATTCGTTAATTTTTTAAAACTGAAAATTAAACTATTTCATTTTGAGTGTAAATGGTTTTGTTAAAAATTTGGCTTTTTAATGAAAGATTTGTATTTGACACCGAATAGTTTAACTTGAAACCAAATAGTTAAATTTTCAACCTACAAATATAAATTTTAAATTGAATGGCCAAATTTTCAAACAAAAAAGATTAATCTTTAACCAAAAAGAGTTGCATTAAAAAAAAAAAGAATTCTCAATGAAAAAGTAGTGTTGGATATCTTAAAATAAAAAGAAAAGATTTTCAACATAATATTAAAATTTTTAACCAGAGTTGAATTTTTATGAGATTGAACGCATGAACTAATGTTGGGGAGACTTAACCAAGATTTTCAGGGAAGAGTTTAACAAATGAAAACAAGCTTATTGCATGTGTTTTTCAACATATAAGGTCATTGTTGATTATTACAATGCGCGTTCAAAAATTTTACTAAATTTATTTATCAAAATTGTGGTGTAAAAATGCAAAGTTCATTATTTAAAGAATATGATTATCATCAACCTGAGCTACAAAATTGTAGTAAATGCTATTCATCAATATTAGATGTAAATTAATCTTTAATAAAAAAAAGCTCATTTGGAATAAAATATTTCATTTTCTACCTCAAATAAAGAATTCGTTGAAATCCTATTATAAAAGATTAATTACTGTTTCAGATACAGAACTCATCCCTTGATGTCTTGTATTATTTTGTACTAATATTTTGTAACATTCATTAAATATGTATAACATAGAAAAGATAGGCTTTTCATTTATTGTTTTTCATAAAAAGATAAATAGGCGCGCGCAAGACTACTAGTGATATGTAATATGAGGGACCAATTTGAGTGCGAAGCATGAGGCACGTGATGATAATGTGTCGTTAAAGCCGAAGGAGCTTTAACGAAAGAAAATTCAGTATCGCCAAATTACTGTTGTCAATAATTTGACCTTTTTTCTAAAAAACACGTGCACAAGTGTAAAGAATATACAAAGACCGAGAGCGGAGCGCGAGATAAATAAATTATCGAGTGCGAAGCGCGAGAATCAACAGTCGCGCACCCTATGCGCACTCCCACTTACGATCCGCGTGCATAGCGCGGTGGGATTTTCTTTACTGATTCTAAAACAAAAATTACATGTTATTCACAAAGCAATCTCTAACTAGCAGATTCTAATAACAAGAAAAATCTACTTGTCTATCAATTCCAAGTTCATGTCTGGCAGACAAAGATTTTAAACGTCGAAAAACATGATTGCATAATAACCCGGTAAGAAAAGATTAATTCAGAAAAATTCAGAATCCACACATCTTGTGGACAGATTAGAAGAAATTAATCGAAAATACAGCATGCAAGAATAAAATTGAAATTAACCATGAGAGGTGTGTCTACTGATCGGCTTAAGAGGAATTAAAAAAGTGGAAAATATATTCGCCTGCATGGAATGCAACGCAAGTGTCAATCTTTAAGGAAATAGAAAAGAATTTATTCTTTCTTTGGGCACTTATCCTGATGGAATATTAGAATATTCAACAAAATTAAATAATGCCCACTCTTTCGCTTGAATCTGAAGATATTAATTTTGCTCTATTCTTCTTTTCTTATCGGGAATATAAACTTCCAGCTATAACCAATAGCTTTGATCATAACTTTGAATTTTTGTAAATTTGTTCATTTTCGACTTCGTAGTGAAAATAGCGGAAGCTTTCATTGTCGATTGGATATTTTTCTCGACAAATAAGCAGCTCGATGTTATCGAAACAAGTATACGAAATTAGATTGGTTTTTGTGCTGCCATTGAAAACTTTTATGCACCATAACCTCACAAACAAAGCAAGATAATTTTCATCGCGAAGATATACGAGATCGTCTCTGAATGTGTTAGTTAAATTATTAGTTCACACCCAAGCAGTCTTCAACAAATTTTATTTTCCTCTAATTTGTTTTTTTTAATATGTTTAACAATGAACAACATTAAATAAAGGAATTCGAATTTCGTTTACAACTTGGTCCACCGTATCACTGAACCAGTGATCCCAGATCTGAAACGAGACGTGGTCCAATACTATGACACGTCTATGTCCGTCTTATTTAAATCTTGATCCGCATTTGAAAGAAATTAAAGAAATTGGTGATTTTGGAATTCATCTCGTTCGGATGAAAACTCAATTATTTGATTGAAAAATTAATTATTTTGTTGAAAATGTAACTATTTTGTAAAAAAAGTCCTCTTTTCTATCAAAATTTCAACTACTTTTTTAAAATTTTAATTTTTTTTATTTGAAGGTTCATCTCTTTCGTTGAAAATACATTTTTGAAACTGACAATTAATCTATACCATTTTTGGTTATAAAATCATGTATTTTGTTAACAATTCGTCTTTCTTTGTAGAAATTAAATTGCTTTTTGGAAAATTTATACTTTTTGATTAAAAATTACATATTTCGGTTGAATTATCAACTATTAATATTTTTTGGTTTCAAAGTCGTTTTGATTTAAATGCAACTATATTGTTAAAAATTAAAATCATAATTTTTAGGTGGAAAATTCGATTATTCACTTAAAGTTGAACTGCTTATTAAAAAAATTAATTTTTTCTTATTAAGGATTCATAATTATAGTTGAAAATTCAACTATTTGCCTTTAAATTAGGTTAAAAATTCAGCTTTTTGTAGA
>NC_046662.1:23670282-23673795 GCF_010883055.1 Belonocnema kinseyi | reverse complement strand
TATTTATATAATTTATATGTTATACTTGAAGTAACGTAACCTCAAAATACACGCATATAAAGATGCGCGCGAAGTATTCAAATCATGAGAATCGCCAGCCCAGCATCGAAATCTGAAAATATTAAAATCCCAATCTCTTCATTTTATTTCAAAGCAGATAGGGTTATAAATAGAACAGCCGAAGTATTCCGACCGGCATTCGTGCACCTTCGAGTTTTAAAATTCAGAAGAGTAGAAATGGGTTGCGCGCGCAACGCAGGCATTTATATTGTCTCCTACCGTATTCACACGGACATAGACGTGTCATAGATTGGACCACGTCTCGTTTCAGATCTGGGATCACTGCACTGAACCTATGTCAATTCATCATGACGGCTGACCAATTAAATGCAAGAATTACAAAATGGCTCTTGCGCAATTATCTTTTTCCAAAATCGGGTTTATGGTGGGGTGCAAAATGGGGCTATTTTTTATAAACGCAAGAATAATATGACAACAATAATCTTGTCTTTACTGTGTATTTACATATATATAAAGAATTATACTATGATATTATAATAATTATTATTATGAAATTAAAATCAGAATATTAAAATTATATATATATATATTTATTTGTGTAAGTATTTTTTGTACGTGTAACATAAGAGTTGCTAACGTGAAACGGCACATTCTTTCAAACTTTTCTGAATCGGCACAGTTTTCTCCAATTTTATACGAAACGGCACAGTTTTCAGCGCCCAGCCGAGTCACAAGAGTTTACAGCCCTCGGCCGAATCGGCACAGTCCTCATCCCAGCCGAGAAAACTTTTACATTATACAAGTTCTTATTTGTCGTATCGTATGGGTATGAGCGTACGTATGTAGTCAGTACCCATATAGTCCGAGAACCCACTGCATTTTTTCGAAGGCGAGAACTGATCGTGATAAAAGTTAGTGTAAATGAAAGCTGACACGTAGGCGATTAAGAAACTGCCCGCCTGCCAGTTCCAAGTCGGTCATAGGTGCGATAAAATTGGACTTTTATCGGCAAATTTAATCAATAATCACCTGGTATGTCTGAACGCAATGAAATCTGTACCACATTATAGGGGGCGATTAGTGCTTTCAGAAAATGTGTGATTGCCACCCTCCACCTGCTCAAGAACCCCTGGCCGACAGGCCTAAAGGGCGTGATTGCAGGTAACTTGCAGGGTATGCTAAGGAACGCGATAAGACAAAAACTAAATAAAAGGTGAAAGCCTTCTGTACACGAAAAACTGTGCCTGCCAAGGCTGAAGGTAACTGAAATATGCCGCAGACACATTTCTTTGCCGAATTTATTTGCTTTCGCTGTAATATTGTAGACGGAAGGCTACCGTAAGAAGAGGCTTCATCTTCGTTGCGGGCGAGGTCTGCCGGGTGGGTGCGGTGCGGCGAGGAAGGCGACTGAGCCTCATTGGAAACTGTAAAAGAATCCATTACTCGAAATTCCCTCAGTAGGCGGCAAACACTTGTGAATGGATAGACCCTTTTGAACAATACCATCAGGCTGTGAGCATACAGTAGCAATGTTATTCAATGGGACTTGAGGCACGTTTGTAAATTTCATTCTGAAATAAAAGTCGACATTTGGCCTCGGAATGCTTATTTTTAACTATTCAGTTAGAGTGTGATGATAATTGCTGACATTGAAGAAAATTAATCACCTAGTTTAATAATATTATCATATAAATTATAATTAAATTTTTAATCAAAACTTAAAGTTATTATTTTTAGTATTTTTATTTTAACTTTATCTAATCAAAATTTATTGACTATTTAATACTAGAGCTATATTTGTTAAAGTAATAATTATCTTAAAATTGAATTAAGATATATTGCGAAATCATCAAGTTTAATTATATTATTATATAAAATATAATTAAGCATTGGGGTTAACACGTAAAGTTATTATAAGCTAAATAACAATTAAATAAATTTATTATAATAATGTTTTAATTATGTTAAAGATTGAATGTTGAAAAACTTATTATTTTTAGATTAAAATTAAATAATATCGAATTTTTATCTTAACGTTATCTAATCTAAATTGATTAACAATTTAATATTGGAGTTATATCTATTCTAAATTTTACATCATTGAGTCATAAAAAATTTTTTTTGGTTAACGTTTTAGTTATAATAATAATAATATTCTCATGAGTTCTATATTAGCAAATTATAAAGGTTAATAATATTATGTTATACATGCTTATAATTTTTTATACTAATATTATACTCATATTTCATATTTTAAAATTATTTGCAAATTTAAAATTATATATAATTTAAATAAATTTTAAATTGGTTTATTCATTGTTACAAGAATAATTTTTAAAATTTTATCTTAAAATCTAATCTTCTCAAATAATATAAAAGATTATTGAATGAATAGTTATATTGTGAAATCATTATGTTTAATAATATTATAATATAAATTAAAATTTAATAATACAAAATAAAATATCAAATTACATAAAGATTGGATTTAGATTATTTAACATTTAGTAACATAAATATGTTATTTCCTCTCAGATTATGTGATTAAATATTGGCTATTACTTTCGTAATAGCCAATATGTTTTAAAATGATTAATTAATTATCAACTTATTTTACAAAAAGTCACATTTTCTGGAATAAGTCTAAGAGTTTATAAATAAAGAAAAATTTGCGAAATGAAAGTTGATATTAAAAAAAAAAGTATTAACTAAAATTTATTTAAAGCTTTTAGTGCGAATTATAGTTTAATGCTTTTTATTTTGTAAAATTACTCATTGATATAAGCTGAATATTTGTTTTCGAACATTGAATTTATTAAAGATTAAAATTTATTACCTTAAATTTAATTAACAAAAGTAACAAATAAATACATTATTTACTTGTAGGTTATATCATAGATCATTGAATATGATTTCGATATTATAAATGAATTTATTGTTAAAGTACCTCTATTTCAATTAAGTAATTTTTCGGAATTATGCTGGTGTTCTGAGATTAATATTTTCATTCAATTTTCAAAAATATATGTAAAAATGTTCAACTGAAATAGATACTTATTTTAAGAATTAGAACAATAGAAGCGTCTTAATAATTTTGAAAGACTTTGAGAATTATTTTTTTTAAACAGTTAATAATTAATTCTGAAATAATAATTGTTAATTTTAAAGATTGTAAAATTGTTAAAAAATAATATGGAAGGTTTTAATTAAATATTTCCATTCTCCGTGATTTAATTCAAATTTAGGTAAACTTGATTTGTTAGGGCGTAAAGAGAAGGAAAAATAAGTAGTTTAGTTTCATGGGAAAATTTCAAACAATTTTTTACTAATGAGTTCTAAGAGCTCATTAAAAAATATTCAAAAACTTTTTATATTATTTTGTAAAGTAAGAAAAAGGGTTAATAAGTGTTCAAAGCAACATCGGGCCAAAATAAATAATTTTAGAATAAATTTAATAAATAATAAATAATATTTATTATTTATTATATAAAT
>NC_046662.1:23666030-23670182 GCF_010883055.1 Belonocnema kinseyi | reverse complement strand
ATAAAAACTCAATTATTTGATTGAAAAATTAATTATTTTGTTGAAAATGTAAATATTTTGTAAAAAAAGTCCTCTTTTCTATCAAAAGTTTAACTACTTTGTAAAAATTTTTATTTCTTTTAGTTGAAGGTATCATCTCTTTCGTTGAAAATACATTTTTGAAACTGACAATTAATCTATACCATTTTTGGTTATAAAAACATGTATTTTGTTAACAATTCGTCTTTCTTTGTAGAAATTAAATTGCTTTATGGAAAATTTATACTTCTTGATTAAAAATTACATTTTTCGGTTGAATTAACAACTGTTTATATTTTTTGGTTGCAAAGTCGTTTTGTTTTAAATGCAACTATATGTTTAAAAATTAAAATCATAATTTTTGGGTGGAAAATTCAATTATTCACTTAAAGTTAAACTACTTATTAAAAAAATTAATTTGTTCTTATTGAGGATTCATAATTATAGTTGAAAATTCAACTATTTGCCTTTAAATTAGGTTAAAAATTCAGCTTTTTGTAGATAATACTCTTTTTGACTTTAAAATTTTTAAATTTATTAAAATTAAATTGACCTTTTTTAGTAGAAATTTAATCTTTTTGATTGAGAATGTATCATTTTGGGTCCGAAATGCAATTGTTTGGTTAAAATATGAACTGTACATCTTCTTGGGTTTAAAAGTCGATTATTTCACTAACACTTGAACTACTTTGTAAAAAAATACGTTTTTTAAACAAGGTTTTTTAATTATGGGTGAAAATTTAACTATTTGGTTCAAAGTTTAACTCTTTGATTGAAAACTCATATTTATTCGCTTAAGAAATTCAACTTTTTGTAGATAATTCGTCTTTTTGGCTTTAAATTAAATAATTTCGTTTAAAATTCATGTATTTTATTTGAAATTTGTCTTTTTTTTAGATCATTAATTTTCTTGGTCGAAAATTCATCTGATTGGTTGAAAATTCAACAACTTTGTTAAAAATAAATTTTTTCCGTTAAAAACTATTTATCTTTATCTGAAAATGTAACTATTATAGGATTGATTAAAAATTAATCGTATATATTAGTTAAGTTTGAAAATCGTTTTTTTTTATAGAACATTAATCTTCTTGGTCAAAAATTCACCTTTTCCCTTGAAAATTTAACAATTTTGTTGAAAATTCGTTTTTTCCTTGTTCAATTCAATTTTTTATCAAAGCTTTTATCTGGAAATTGAACTATTTCATTTTTGGTTTAAACTTTATCCTGTGAATTGTATTAGTTAAAACACCAATTATTTGTTAGAAAATTAATTTATTTGTTTTCGATTATGATATTAAATATTATTTCAGTCTAAAAAAATTTTATTTTCAACCCATTCAATTTGAAATTTTTATATTAAAAAAAAGAATATTTCGTTAATTATCAGCAATATTTGACGTTCATTTAAAACAATCCATTACAAACAACTGTTAAAAACTATACAAATTTGAACAGAATGGTTCAAAATAGAAGGCCTTGAATTGTTAAATTTGTAATTAGCTAAATTTTAAGTTCAAATGCTACAATTTTAATTTAAAAAAAGATTCAGAATTAATTTAAAACTTGAAATTATTTCGAATAATTTGAAACACGATTTAGACTTTTGCAGCTTTAAAAAAAAAAAATAAGCTTTTTGAGAATTGTACAGTATTTAAAAAGAATAACAAAAATTGTTGTGATTGCTAAGAACATTGAAAATGATTTTTTATTTTTACAAATAAATTTTAAGTGAGTATTTGAAAACATTTTAAAAATTAAAAAAAAAGAATCCGGAAGATTTTAAGGAAATTTTTTTATTTTGCATTTTTTTTTAATTTTAGGAAAAAATCTAATTAACAAAATATAGCAATTTTCAACCCAAAAGTTTGCTTTTTAATAAATTAAATTAATTTTCTATCAAATAAACGGTGTTTTAACTAATACAATGTACAGGATGAAGTTTCATTCTAAAATTCAATAGTTCAATTTCCAGATAAAAACTATTAATTTTTAATCAATCCTAGAATAGTTGCGATTTCAGATAAAAAAAAAAATTTTTATCGAAAAAATAAATTTTCAATAAAGTTGTTAAATTCTCAACCAAAAACATGAATTTTCGACAAGTATCATCTACAAAAAGCTGAATTTGTAACCCAAAAATATGATTTTTCAACCAAAATTTAAATTGTCGACCAAATAGTTTAACTTTCTATCAAATTGTTGACTTTAACGCCCAAAGATGCAATTTTAACTAAAAAGTAAAATTTTTAACAAAAAAGTTAATTTGAAGACAAATAGTTGAATTTTCAACTATAATTATGAATCCTTAATAAGAATAAATTAATTTTGTTACTAAGTACTTCAACTGTAAGTGAAAGTTAAAGTATTTGGTCGACAATTAAAATTTTGGTTGAAAAATCATATTTTTGTGTTAAAAATTCAAATTTTTTGTAGATGATACTCTTTTTGACTTTAATATTAAATAATGTTTTTGACAGTTCATATATTTGGTTGAAAATTGACCTTGTTTGGTAGAAATTTAATTTTTGGGTTGAAAATGTATCATTTTTGGTCAAAAATGCAATTTTTTAGTTGAAATATGAACTGTATATCTTCTTGGGCTTAAAAGTCGATTATTTCACTAAGAGTTGAATTACTTTGTAAAAAAATACTGTTATTTTCAACACGATTTTATAATTATGGTTCAAAATTTAACTATTTGGTTGAAAGTTTAAATCTTTGATTGAAAACTCATATTTTTCGCTGAAAAAAAATCAACTTTTTGTAGATAATTCGTTTTATTGTCTTTAAAATTAAATAATTTCGTTAAAAATTCATGTATTTTGTTTAAATTTGTCTTTTTTTGTAGATCATTAATTTTCTTGGTCGAAAGTTCCTGTTATTGGTTGAGAATTTAACAACTTTATTGAAAATTTATTTTTTCGATTAAAAATTATTTTTTTTCATCTGAAAATGTAAATATTCTAGGATTGATTAAAAATTAATCGTTTTTATCTGGAAATTGAACTATTCAATTTTTGATTGAAACTTCATCCTGTACATTGTATTAGTTAAAACAACAATTATTTGATAGTAAATTAATTTAATTTGTTAAAATGTAAACTTTTGGGTTGAAAATTGATATATTTTGTTAATTAGATTTTTTCCCTAAAATTTAAAAAACTGAAAATAAACAAATTTCCTTAAAATCTTCCGGATTCTTTTTTTTTTTAATTTTTAAAATGTTTTCAAATAATCACTTAAAATTTATTTGTCAAAATAAAAAATCATTTTCAATGTTTTTAGCAATCACAATAATTTTTGTCATTCTTTTTAAATACTGTACAATTTTCATAAAGCTTTTTTTTTTTAATCTGCAAAAGTCTAAATCGTGTTTCAAATTATTTGAAATAATTTCAAGTTTTAAATTAATTCCGAATCTTTTTTTAAATTAAAATTGTAGCGTTTAAACTTCAAATTTAGCTCATTACAAATTTAACAATTCAAGGCTTTCTATTTCGAACCATTCTGTTCAAATTTGTATAGTTTTTAACCGTTGTTTGTAATGGATTGTTTTAAATGAATGGTCAAATATTGCTGATAATTAACGAAATTTTCTTTTTTTAATTAAAAAATTTCAAATTGCATGGTCTAAAAATAAAAATAGTTTATACTGAAATAATATTTCAAGCCATAATCGAAAACAAATTAATTAATTTTCTAACAAATAATTAGTGTTTTAACTAATACAATTTACAGGATAAAGTTTAACCAAAAATGGAACAGTTCAATTTCCAGATAAAAGCTGTGATAAAAAATTGAATTAAACAAGGAAAAAAACGAATTTTCAATAAAATTGTTAAATTTTTAAGAGAAAAGGTGAATTTTGACCAAATTGAAATTGTGAAAAAAGGTGAAAAGGTGAAATTTTTGACCAAGAAGAATAATGTTCTATAAAAAAAAAAACGATTTTCAAACTTAACCAATATATACGATTCATTTTTAATCAATCCTATAATAGTTACATTTTCAGATAAAGATAAATAGTTTTTCACGGAAAAAATTTATTTTTAACAAAGTTGTTGAATTTTCAACCAATCAGATGAATTTTCGACCAAGAAAATTAATGATCTACAAAAAAGACAAATTTCAAAT
>NC_046662.1:23646822-23665930 GCF_010883055.1 Belonocnema kinseyi | reverse complement strand
TTCCAGAGACAGATTCTTAAGAGGGTTAAATTTTATACTCGTGAACACTTTAAACAAAATACAATATAAATTAAAAATGTTTCTCAGAAAATCTGTCTCATCCATAGGAACTATTAAGTAAGGTCTTATGTGCTAACTTACTCTAAGTGCATTCATTTACCCGAGAAAATAAACAGACTTTCTGGTTCTTTTCTCGGCTTGTCTCACGCCTGTCTCGTTTTTGCCAATAGAAAGATAAGAGAGTTTAAGAACAATAATAAAAATTGCGAAATATAATTTTAAATTTAGCGATTAGGCCTTTATGGTGAGGAGGTGTTCTTCTTTACCATGCAAAAAGGGTTGAGTTCTACATGATCCCATAACTAGATGAGCGCGGGATACGCGATCATCACAAGTCGCTATTACGAGCGACTATAGGCTCGCTCTTTCGTCACTAGATGGCAAAAGAAAATCGCGGGAAAAAGGAAATATACAAATTTGAAAAATACATCAAAAAATTGGAAATAATTATAATTATCTCAGATTGCAGGAAATTAAGTCAGCAAAAGTTCTAGAATTTTTGAGTACGATTTACGACGCATAAGTTAAGAAATAATTATTGTATGTCAGTATTAATCATGTTTAGTCTTAAGATAAGGCGAAGTCCGGATGTTAGGTTTATACTAAGGTATCGAATAAAAGAAATCTAATGCTAGCGATCAAAGAACGAACCAACAAAGATATTATTTGGCGCCGAATATTTGCGTATGTTTAATTTAACTAGCGATAGCGGCTTCTTGGGCTACATATTTTCATCTTGGGTTTCTCAGAATTAATATTGAGATGGTGAGTTCAAACACGGCACAACCATGGAGAACTAGAGGGGTTCGATTTGTGAATCATTAAAAAGAGTGGGAATGACGCATGTTTATGTATGTTAATGATGTGCTATGATTGGGTGAAAGAATAAAAAGATGCATGTGCGAGTGAAAAAGAGAAAAGAGTAGTGCGAGCGAAGAGGGAGTTTTAAAAAGATCGTAACACGGCGAACGAGAGAAGGAGAATAGAAAAACTCTTGATTCCCTCGGAGTAGGTACTCGTCGACCTGACTCGGGGTTAATATCCTTTAAATCTTTTGCATTTTGATAATCCGGACGTAGCCTAACTTGATTGAAAAATACATAAATGACTTTTATTACTGCAATTAAATGTCTCATGATTTATTTTTATCAAATTAAATATTTTCCCGGTTCCATATAAATGGTTCACAATCCATACTGAACCCACCAATCAGACAACGAGCCAGCAGAAGGTGGATTTCAGCTTGTTACATCGCAACTACATTCGAATGATAAAAAATGGATTTAAAGGTATCGCTATTATCTACAGAGTAATTTGAATTCAAATCATTTAGGGGAATCAAAATATATAGTTTTTAACGAACCTTATTTTGCATATTATATTTATTTCTTTTAGATTTGTTTATCTAGAACTGTAAATTTTGTTCATTATAAATATGATTTCATTACTGTCTCCGAAAATATTTTCTTTTAATCAGTGGCGTAACTTCCTTACTGCGAAACCCGCATTTTATGAATTAAACTGAATATTCTATTATTAGGAGGAGTAGTGATTCTGCTAAAAACTTTATGACAATGTTTATACAATTTATTTTTGTCCTTCCACATTTCTTTTAAATTGAGCATGGATTGCTTACGAATACAATTTTTTTCAACATTGGCATGGATTTTTCTAACAAAATTTACTACTCGAAATCATTCCATATTATGCTTAATTCAGAATTTTTAACAATTTTCAATTTTAAGAGAATACTTAAAACGATTTTAAAACATCACATGAGATTTGCAAAATGACCAGAAAAAAACCTCGAAGATTTGAAGACAATTTTAGGGCTAATTTAAGTCAGTTTAAAAGATATTTCCGAATTTTTTAATTTTAAAGTAGATAAAAAAAATTTAATACTTTTAAAGATTTCTGAAAATTTATTAAATATTTAAATTTTTTCCAAGGTTTGAAAAGTCCTAACAATTTTTTAAACTGGTTAAAAATTTTCCTAGAATTGTGTAATCCCTTCTCAAATAAACCAATTTTATTTAAAATTTTCTAGATTCTTTTTTTACATACCTAAAATATTCCGAAATGTTCTCTGCTATAATGAAAAAACGTAACCTTATGGATTAATGCAGCTACAAGCAGCTATAATTTTAAAAAAATGCAGTGAAGTTTGAATTTATAATGATGTGCACAATGCTTTCCAATATACTAAACGAAGTGAATGTTTCAACTAAATTACTTCAAGCAGAAAATATAGATTTAAGTCGTTCACTTGAAACCTCAAACACTGCAAGGAAACATTCGAAAAAGTACAGACTTGAGTATGAAAATTGTAAGGGAGAAGCTACACAAATATCTCAAAAATGGGGTATTGAACCAGTCTTTGTAGAAAAACGGAAACCAAAGCGTAAGAAGCATTTTGATATTAGTGAAAAATTTTTTAAAAACAATGTCTTTAATCACACCTTAAGGTGTCTAAGGTCTAATCAAACATTGTGAATACATACTTTACATAGAACTTACAGATTCGATATCATAAGGATTTCACAAAAGAATTTCCCTTGCAAGTCATCAACTTTATCCCATTTTTAAATAATAACGGGTCCAATGAGAAGTCAACAGTAAAAGATGTTTTCAGCACTTTACTCATTGAATACATCAGCTTCATGGAAAGCGATTTTTCAGAAGTAATCCCTTAAGAATTTATTTAACTCAGCATGTTATAGTCTAGCAACTTGCGAAAGGGCTTTCAGCAAATTAAACATGATAAAATCCTATTTACGGAATAGAGTGCATCAAAGTCGATTCTTAAATCTATCTGTACTGACAATCGAACTTGATGATGCAAGAAAAATAATTGGATAGCGAAATTGTTATCAATCGGTTTTTTCAAAATGAAAGCGAGACGAATTGCAATATAGCAACGTGCAGATAATTTTTTTAACGGTGCAATACTATTTTTTAGGTCAGCACTATGTATAATTTATGACATAAATTGTCTAAGAAAAAAAATAAAATTTTTAATATATTATAAAAAGAACTATGTGAGATGCTTAATTTATTTTAATGTATTTCAGCTATACTAATACGCTGTTTGCTTTTTAATTTTTTAAGAGGAGCCTCCTGAACATTTCTGCGGTGGGGCCTACCCGAATGTAGTTACGCCACTGAGCTTTTAATTCGTCAGAATTTTAATTATTTTATTTTTAACGTCAGAAATATCAGGATCTGCAAGTGGTCGTTCGATTTTAATGAAACTTTGCGAAGTTATAGTGTTATGTAAAAGATATTTCATGCCCAGTGTTTTGAAAATATTTCAAAATTACGGCGGGTTACGCCATATTTCATTCTGGCATCAAATTTTTTTGAAGCATCGATATTTCTAAAATCATAAAACGAATTTTAAAGAAACTTTAAGGTATTATAAAAAGTTATATAAATATAATGTAATATCATACTTTTTTTTTAATTTTTACCAAAACAAAGTCCAAACAAAATTTCAATTAAAGTTTATATCCATAACGCACCTTTTTATTTTTCTAGTTAGGATATATAAATACTTTGTAATTTAAACTTTCATTTAGAAAGAAAAAATTATGGTGACTTCCAGATCACGAGATATCGTCATTTTAGTGAGACTGTGCGCCGCCACCATGCGTCCTTCCAATGTCGCGAATTACGGGAGCCGCACTAGTATCTTTGCACTAGGTTGGCCCAAAAATCTAACTTTTGAACTTTGGTGATCGACCCCCCTCCCTAAATAGTTTGTTTTCCAAGAAAAAAATAAAGTTTTTTTAACAGTAACCCGTGTTCTCGTGCTTTTGAAGTTAACAAATGTTTTTACATATATGAATAAATCGGTTTTCGAAAAAATGGAAAAAAGAAATATGTATATATATTGTCACCTCTTCTAGGAATATATGTTTGAAAAATAATTTCCAGCACTCAAAAATACAAAATAGCAATTTTCTATCAAATTCATGCTAAATACGGTATTTTTTGGAATTTTATAGTCGGAATTTCTTCAAATTGAAAAATGTAGAACTAAAAGCTTATCTTTTGATTTGCAAAAACATCCAAATTTTAAAGCATTTTTATTTATAGCTCTTAAAAATTGAAGATTTTCAATTGTTTTCAAAATTGAACTTTTTTCGAATAGTTCAATCTTCAAAATTGAACAATTCGAAAATGAAAGTTCAAAATTATAGAATTTAAAAATATACATTTTCAAAATTGAATAATTTATAATGCTATATTCACAAAATTCAAAAACTTTTAATGATAACTCTTAAAAATTGCAGAACCTTGCATTGTGAATCTTGTGAATTGACGAATTTTAAAATTTGGAAATGTACAAATAAAAATTATGGATATTTTAAGTTTTAAACCTTATAATACTGTAATTATAATTATTTACATTAGAAAATTATTCGATTTGGAAGAATGTGGATTAAAAATTTGATTTTGGTTCTTCAAAATCAACAAAATTGAACTATTAAAAAAATTATTTCAATTATATCATTTAAAGTGATACACATTACAATTAGAAATTAGAATCTTCAATTAATAAAAAAGAATTATTTCCGAAGACAGCTTGAGAAAAAACATTCAGACTCGTTTAAAAAAAATAAAATATGTCATTAATTTGATTCTTTAAAATGCTTTGAAATTAAATTTGAAATCAACAATGTGGGTAATAACGATATCTTTAAAGCATTTTTTATCATTGGGTTGCTGTCCGAGAAATTATAGGTTAGATTCAAAACACGTCAACGTTTATGCTGTTTTTTCCGCGAACTTTCATTAATAAAAATGAAGTACATTCTTTTTACATTTAATTTTCAGTACATAAACATTTAATACACAAAATCTTCGTTTTCCAGTTTTAAACAACGTAAATAATCGGGTTTTACCTCGATAAACTGGCTATAACAACGCCACGATGTTTTCTTCAAAAGTTAGTGCTTCACTCCGAGTGAATAACATTGCTGCGAGAACATTTAGAAATAACAACAAATACAACCGATGTAACGAACAATTACCACTTTTGTGCATTTCATCAGAAATAGATAGTGAATCGGTGAATCAACGTTTATTTTCCAACTTAACCTCTCTTCCTGCAACATGCAGGTTTTCAACAATCAGAAAATTTTCTTCGGAACCTTTGCCAAAAAATGCCGACGTTTTCGGCGATATTGGCCACAGGAAGTTCGACAAAGTCGAATTGGATGATGTAGAGGAAAAGGTAGAGGAATTCGAGGAAAATGAAGCACGAATTCCTCGAAGGCTTAAACCGTCTGCAGGGCAATATGCGGATTTAATTAAATCTCACATTCAGAACGGAGATTTATTTTCCGCCGAGAATGTGCTACAAATTGTTCAGAAAAATCGAGATAAACCGACTCTTTATATGTATAATCTTATTATTAGGGCCTTTGCTCTTCATGGTGATGTGAAAAAGTGTTTTAAACTTTATAACAGTTTAAAAAAACGGGGAATGAAACCTAATGATGCCACGATCACAAGCTTGTTTAATGTTTGCTCTAATTCCTTGGACGATATTAAAAGTCTGGAGCATTTGCATGAGTTAAGAAGGTATTTTAATTTTGTCTCTTTGTGCAAAATGAATATTATGAATGTACTTGAAGCTCTGGACGTTTATATAAATGTAATTTCTTTCACAATTCTATTTTTCCTAGAAACTTGAGGCCTTGGACTCACTACACTGCTGACACTATTACAATAAAGGCACTATTTTCAAATCAAAAAACGAATTTTCAAGAAAGAAAAATTTTGCAGTCAATAAAAAAAGTTCATCAAAAATGTTGAATTTTTAAGCTAAAAACATTAGCTTTCAACAAAATAGTTGAATGTTTAACCAAATAGTTCAAGTTTCAACCAAAAAGATAAATTTTAAATTAAGATGATTAATTTTTAAAATAGTTTAATTTTCAAGTAGAAATCAAGAATTTTCAGCGAAGTATGTACGTTCTTTTTCAATTATTAACCAAATAGATGAATGTCTAACTAAGAAGATCAATTTCTACAAAAAAGACGAATTTTTAATAGATTAGATCAATTTTTCAACTAAATACTTTGTATAATGGATGAGATTCTATTAATTTTTAATTAATATTTTGTTCGGTTTTGATTTTTTTAAATTAAGTTTTGAAACCAAAAAAGAGTAATTTTCCAAAAAAAAAGGTTTAATTTTGTATCCAATAGTTTATTTTTATTCCAAATTGGTAAAATTAAAAAAAAAACATTTTTCTTCAAAATAGTTAAATTTTCAAGCCGAGATTATGAACTTTCAAGAAAAAGGTTAATTTAAAACAAATCAGTTGAATTTTCCAATATAATTATGAATCTTCAACCAAAAAATTGTACTTTTAAGAAAGTAGTTCAACTTTCAAACTATACGATTTTTCAACAATAAAGTTGAATTTTCAACAAAAGATAATTGATTCTTTATTAGACTTTTCAATTGAAAATAATGTACTTTCAACCGAGAACAGATGGAATTTAAATGCGGAAAAATGAGTGTGAATGTATACCTGAGAGAAATAAATAAAAAGTTTGATAATTTATAGACTGAAGAATAACAATTAAAATGAAAATTTAAGTTTATTTTTAATATTTACAAAATTTTATGCCACTATCTTGACACTATTTTTAAAAATATCTTGAAACTTGCTTCCAGCTGAAATTTCAAATAGTGCATTTAAAGTTTCTTTTATAATATATCATTTGCAATGTTAATAAATATTTTAGAAGTGACTGGTTTCTGTTCTCGCACTGTTCTGGTTTCTGCTGTTGTAATACATTTTTTGGAGATTGTGTTTTGGGTATGACCATTTTCTGGTAGAAGTGTCTACATGTATTAACAAATCTGGCTATTCGTATCGAAATTTTTTTATAATCCTTTTATAATATACCTTTTTTGAAATACCCGAGTAAAATTAAATTCTCTTTCTATTTGTAAACATTTTTTTGTATTTTTTTTTGTATTTAGGTTTTCCAAGATTTCGCAAAGAATTATAATTTTTATTTCAGGTTCATTTGAGAACAGGACATTTTATTCTGAATTATAATTTTTACTTTCAGGTAGTTTCTGTAACGAGTTATCATTTTCATTTTAGTTTCATTTTAGAACAGGAAATTTTATTAAGAATTATAATTTTTATATTCAGGTACTTTCTGTAATGAATGATAATAATTCTTAATTTTCAAAATTCGAGAGTTTTTAATTTTAACTCCTCAAAATTGCAGAATTTTGAATTTTAAATAATTGAAATTGAAGAGTTTTTAATTTATAAATTCATAATTAAAAAATATTTAACTTTTAAGTTTTATAATTATAAAAATGTTTGTGCAATTTCTATGATTAACGCCGAAATTTCTTCAGTTTGGAAGATCTAGAAATTTTAATCTCGGCTTTTCACTTAAATAATTAAACTTTAAGAGTTTGTATTAATATATCTTAAAAATTAAACTATGAGATCGGGAATTTTTTACAGAAGTATAATTCTGATATTCTACTGGGCATTTCCTAAAGAATTATAGTTTTATTTTAGAAAATTTCGTTAAGAATTATAATTTTTGCTTTAGGACAAGGAGTTTCCGTAAAGAATTATAAATTTACTTGGAACAGGGAAATTTTTTAACATGGAACAGGAATCTGGAAGAGAATTTTAATTCTAGTTTAGAACAAGGAAATTGAATAAAATCCCTATTCTTGGTTAAAATGCGTTACAATTTTAAACTTCCCTCTTACAAACTTTGGAAGAAGGAAGTTACTATATTTCTGAATTGTAAGAGAAAATTGTCTAAATAAGTATCATTCTGACTTGGAACAGGTGATTTTGGAAATTTAATTTAATTATGACTTTGTGTAGGAAGTTTTCTAAAAGAATAATTTTGAGTTTGGACGAAAAAATGGAGAATATATACATTAAATATAAACAACTCCCCTAAACAATTGTAATTTTGTCTTGCGACAGGTAATTTTTTAGATAGAACGGAAAATTTTCAAAAATAATTCCAATTTTGATTTACAAGAAGGGAATTTACAAACATGATCCCTGTTCCAAGTCAGAATTGTTTAGATTTTGAAATTTCCTTCTTCCAAAATTCAGAAAAATGTTATAACTATATTTCTAAATTATAATATATTGGAAATAAATGTAATTCTGATTCGGAAGAAGAGAATTAAAAAATTTCTGTTTAAATTCATAATCATAATTCTTAAAAAAATTCTCTGTTCCAAATCAGAATCGTAATTCTTGTAACTATAAATCTAATGTTCCAACCCAGAATTCTTTTTTTCTAAATTAAAAAAAATCCTTTTCCGTAATTCTCTTTTCCAAATCAGGAATTTTCGAAATCTTTTAAAATGCTTAAAAATCTTTTTAAATGTTTAAAAATCTTCAAATATTTTGAACTTCTTTGAATTGGCCGGAAGAAAACTGTAAAATGAACTGAAATTTCAAATCATTCGCCGGGTAGACACTAGACACCCTGAAGACCGAAACTTTTATTGCAAAAATAGTAATTACTTTTCGGAAATGAAGGTAATTTTCTTACTGTAAATGAATATATTTTATTTTTCTACCATTCTGTAAACTGGAAGATAACAATAGAGCTTAATTATTTGAATCTCATTTTTAAACTGTTTTTTCTGCAACTACTCAGCATCGAAGTTATGCTTCATTTAGTGGATTCCTTGTTCCTTGTCTTCGATTTTCATTTTCTCCCTCTGATTTGTTCTCGACTATCATTGATCTTGAACTGAAAAATGGGGAATTCTATAATTGCTCAATTATTTATTACTAACTTCTCGTGCAGAATCATAATTGAAATACGTATGTTTTCAATTTTAGAAATTGTATTCAGAAGAAATATTTTAAATTCTAATTAGATATTTTTAAATTATATTGAACTAGAATACATACATACAGTGATAGCAGATTCTGCAGTAGTTTTTTGGGTATCTTCTTCAATTTCGCGTTTGGATTTTTCTTCGGTATTTTCTGCCGTATCTTCGTCTGACTCTTCTGTATCGGCAGAATCTTCTTCTGTTACTTCTTCCGTATCTTCTTCAGTCTTTAAATAAAGATTTAAAAATGAAAATTCTAAGACAAGAAATTACCAATCACTATTTCTTAATTAAAAAGTCATTCCAAACGGAAGGTTGTATTACATTATCATTTCCAGGTTCCGAATTTGAATTCTCTTCCGATGATTCTGCAGTCTGGAAGTTACAGAAATAAATTAAAAATGGAATTAGTATTTAACAGTCATTTTAAACTTAAAATAATAACTTTTTAATCAAAAGTTGTTTAAGAAATGGAATATTGTGTTACATAATGAAGAACTAACAGTTGTAACTTCTGAGATTGAATCGCCTGGCCTCGGTGCAGCCTGCAAATGGAAACAATATTTTTTCAAACACTTTTTTACAAGATGTCCATTAAACATTCTTTGTTGAAAATATTAATATATTCATAATTAAAGACATGAGAATGACATCTGAATGAAGAGCAAAAATTAAATTTTACAGGATTAACAAAAAAGTTTTTCTGTTGTAAGCTTTGAAATGTAAAATTTTAATAAAATTAAAAGATGTAAAAAAACATTACTATAAATTTTGTACTGCGCAGGAGGTGAAAAAATTCTTTATTCAATTTTTCTTTACAGAAAAAAATAAATAAATAAATACATTTATTTTTAAAACATAACCTATCTAAAAAAGTGGCGCATGTATCGAGAATCTCGCAATCTTTCTTGTTGAAAACCTGATTGGCCTTTTACTGCTTGAAGTTGTTTTAAATCTTAACTTTAAAAATTTTGCAAATTTAATTTTTTTAAATGTATGAATATCTTATGGTTGTTCTTTTCGCTGTAAATTAATATTTTCGTAGAAAATAATTTTATTATTAAACCATAAAGTTTCGAAGAAGAATTAAAATTTAAATAAATTTTACTTTATCTTAGATCTTTCATCGGAAATTATCATTTTTAATCAGAAATCATGATCAAGACTTCTAATTTCTTAACAATTTTAGATTATGTTAGCTTTGTACACTGGACATGCTTATTGATAATTTAAAAATTGTTATATTTTAAAGAGTACAAATTTTTCAACAACCATTTACGTTTCATTAGCGTCTTTGATTGAAAATTGGTTATCAAAAAATAAATAAAAATTTGATTTAGAAGAAGATGAAACATCAACTATAATATTTTTCGTTAAAAACTTTTTTTTTAATTGAAAATTAAAATACTTGGTTGAAAGTTGAACTAATGTATTAAAAATCCATTTATTTGTTTGAAAACTTATTATTTTAGGTGAAATTTTATATTGTTAAATTTAATTATTTTGGTAGAAAGTTCATTTTTTTGAGTTGCCAATAAATAGAAAATTTGCTTGAAAATTCAACTACATTTTTAAAAATACATTTTTTCATTTTGAGGATACATAATTTTAGTTGAAATATCTCTTTGATCAAAAATTGATATATTTTGTCAAAAATATTTTTTTCAGTGATTTAAATTTGATCTTTTTTAGTTGAAGATTCAACTATGTCGTCGAAAATTTATGTTTCTATGAAAGTATCAATTATTACATTTTTTCTTGATGATAATTCATCTTTTTCCATTGAAAATTGACTACTTTGTTAAGAGTTGTACTATTTTGATAAAAAAATCATTTCTTTGGTTAAAGATTTATCATTTCAAATATCAATTTTCTTTAGCTACCACAAATATTGTCCTTGCTTTTCTCGTTGCTTTTCTTCTGTATTATTTTATATACTAAATGGTATTAAATACGAAAATATTATATTCTTATTTAGAAATTGCGTAAGACAAAAACAATAATAACCACGTACTTGTTTGTTTTATAGTTGTAGAAAATTCGGCCAAAAATATAGAAGTACATGGTCATTATTTACAATGTGTCTAGAAGGTGTCAATAATTTTGTAAAGATGTTTTCTTTGTTTTTTTTCGGGAGTAGGGTAAATTTTTAGTTACATATTCGTAATATTTATTTATAAATAGTGCCTTCAATGATTTATAACCGGCAAGAAAAGAATTTCGAAAAATAGCTCTTTTTCCAACTGTCATTATCATGTCTTGAATTGAAGATTTAAAATTTCACAGGCCGGAAAAAATTTTTTGTTGCTATAGTATTTCAGGTTTAAAATTTTAATAAAATTATGGAACTACGTGTTCTACGGGAAAAAACGGAAAAAATGTCTGTGGTAGGAGAAAAAAGAAAATGATCCTCATCCAATTTTAATTCTCATAATTTTAAAATTCAGTTTTTCGAATGAAAGAAAAAATTATTTTCAAATATTTCTAATATGCATCGATCAATACTGTCCTAAATTAATACTTGAAATAGTTGAAAACAAAATTCCGAAAAAGTGGTCGTTATCCAGTGGTCAATTCTTATGTCTTCAATCGAAGAAACAAACGACGAAATCGTGACAACAATATTTAAATAAAATAATATCAATATAAAACAAAAAAAAATCGTTAATAAGAATATTTAAATAAAAGTTTATCTAACAAGTAATTTCTCACTTACCTGTGCAAATGCACTGTAAAGTAGGACGATCAAAAATATTTTAACGATCATTTTGAACTAATGGTATACTTTTTCTGATAGTAAATTTGACTCTGAATACTAGAGCCTTACAACCTCTTATTTTATACTGGAAATTTAGAAGGTTGCATCACGTAGATGACAACTGCTATAAGTATCTCGCTAATTGAACTCTAATCTAGAGTGCAAATATTTCCGTCTTCCGCCTTTGTTCGACAGTTATATTTAGAAAACGAAACAAATAGTTTTTTTTAAGTATTACGGAATTTTGTGTGAATACAATTGTCCAAAATTGTTAAAGTATATTAATTAAGTGACAATGACTTAAAATCAAATAAAGTTTTAGAAAAAAAATCGATCCAATCATATGATATAATGCAATTAAAAATAAGTTTGATATAAATTTTTTTAATGTTATAAGTTCAATTTCTAACTTTTTTAAATATGATATCAGTTTTGAATACTCTGCAGTTGAAAATTAAAAGCGTTTGAATTTCAAAATTTGGGATAAAAAGCGTTTTAATTTTATCCGCTGCAAATATAAACTAATTAATAACTTTTAAAACTGAACTGTAGTTTGAGTGTTCAAAATTGAATAATTTACAGATATTAATGTCCGATTAAAACTTTATAACTATTTTTATTTTTAAATTAATGTCAGATTAACAGATTCGTAAATAAATGTTTTTCTTCAATTTCAAATCCCATTTAAATATTTTTTCAGTCGAAAATATTCCATTTTTAACCAATTCAACTTGAAATTTGTTAACAAAATTTAAAAAAATATTTAGTAATATTTGATTGTTTATGTAAAAGGGGCTTTTCTAAATCCAATATCCAAAAATAAACAATTTAAAACTAAATTATTTAAAATGAAAAGTTTTGAATTGTTAAGATTATAGAGTAGTCAATTTAAAGTTTTAATCTGACCATTTTAATTTTTCCGTTTGAAAAATTTTAATTTTTGAATTGTGATGTGCAGATAACAATTGAACAATTCTAAATTTGAAATAACTCAACATTAAAATAATTTAATTTAACAGGATTTTATAAGTAAAAACATTTGAATCTCATTATTCTAATTTCAAAAGAAAGGAAAGAAATTCTGGTATTTAATTTTTTTCCGAATCGGAAGGGAAAATTTGGTATTTTCTACATTTTTCTTGAGTTAAAGACAGACAATTTATATATTATTAATATTTCTATTGAGTTATTGACTTTAAAACGAGGGAATTTTATGCTTGATTTTGTATTAAATTGGGAAAAGGACATTTTATATTCTAAACATTTTTATCAAGTTGAAAAGGAGAAAATTTTGGTTTGAAGCATTTCATAAATTGGAACAGGCCCTTTTTTATTTTTATAATTTTTATAATTTTTATTGCGTTGGAACGGATGAAATTTTGATTATTTTTTCCTGAATTGGAAGAGAACATTTTTTCTTTTTAATACTTTTTATTGAGCTTGAGGGAAGAATTTTCATTCAATTTTTTTCTGGCCGAGAAGAGTAAAATTTTGTACTTTGAATACTTTTATTGGACTGGAGGGGAGAATTTGTATTCAACATTTTTGTGACCTGGAAGAGGAAAATTTTATACTTTAAAAATTTTTATTGAGTTGAAAGGGATGAAATTTTGGTTTTTAATTTTTTCTGAATTAGAAAGGGAAAATTTGTTATTTTTAAGATTTTTATTGATTCAGAAGTGCCGAATTTTTCGTTATTTATTTTTATCTGAATTGGAGGTCCTTTTTTCTGGTAATATTTTGACTGAGTTGAAGGGGGGAACTTTTATTAAAATTTTTTTTTTTTTAATAAGAGGAAGATAATTTTTTATTTTAAACGTTTTTATTGAGTTTAAAAACACGAAATTTTGATTTTCAATTTTTTCTTAATTGAAAGTGGGGCATTTTTTTATTTTTAAGATTTTTTTCAGTTGGAAGAGAGGAAATTTTGGATTAAATTTGTTCTAAATTTGAAGAGGAATATTCCTTTTTTCTATTTTTATAGAGTTCAAAGGGTATAATGTCTTATTTTCAATTGTTTAAAAAGTTTTTTTTAAACTAGAGGAAATTTTAGTTAATAATGGTGTTTCTGATTCGAAAGATGACATTTTTTCCTATTAACATTTTTTTAGTGGTTGGGAGGGGAAGCTAATTTGGTATTTTGAATATTCAGATTTTAGAGATAAGTTTTAATATTTAATTTTGTACTGATTTGGAAGAAGGACTTCTTTTATTTTAAATATTTTTATGAATTTGAGTTGAAAGGGAGGATTATTTTTAATTAAGGTATTGAGTTTTAGTTTAAAATCATTAATTTGAAAGTGTTGAAAGCTTCAATTTTATACGTTTAAATTATTGTACGTTTGAATACAAAATTTCGGAATTGAATATTTGTTGAGCTTCAATTAAAAAAATTTTAAGTTTAAAATTCAAGAGTTGCACTTTGTACTGCTTTAATTTGCCCTTTAGTTTTGATTAATTTAAATGAAAAATTTTAGTTTTAAGAGCTCGAATTTTTTTATTTCAATGACCAAAGAAAGTGTTTGCGAACCGGGAAATGACCAGGAATTTTTTTCTTTGATTAATGTGGCCATCCTGTATAATGACAAAAAACGTGTTTTCTTTTTCAGTTACTTACACGATAAAAATTACGTGTTAAACGAAACGCATTACAATACTCTGGTAAAAGCTTATGCCCGGCACAAACAAGTAGACGAAGCTTTTCAATTCTTGGACGAAATGAGGGACAAGAATTTGAAAATTGACGAAATAACATTCAACAATTTGCTTCATGGAGCCACTTCTCAAAAAGAAACAGGCATAAAATACGCTCTCGTCGTTTGGCATTTAATGAAACTCAGAAACGTTAAACCATCTCTGTCTACGTATAATCTTATGCTCAGAGTAATTCGAGATACAAATTTGGGCGATTTGAAAATAAACGACGTTTTAGTGGCTGAATCACAAAATAGCAAGGTCCAAATTTCCGATGGTTCGAGACCTGATTTATTAGCAACGCCCCCTGTTGTACGTTCAGTTCCTCTGGTTCCCATTGTCCATGAGACTAGAAATAAAGACAGAAGGAATCAAAAGAAAAACAGAAAGGATCAAAATAAAAAAGGAAGAGATCAAAATCCAAGCAAAAGTGAGGAGGCTGCACTCTCGGAACAAAACTCTTCACCGGATGATTTATTCCCACAGATGCCTCTGGATCAAATCATACAGAAAAATCGATTGATTCTTTTCGGGGGCTTCGAGGGAATTTTGAAAAGAATGGAAGACGATCAAGTCGTTCCGGATGTGAAAACAATAACTTTGTTGATGGAATTAATTCCTAATACGAAAGAAGCTGAAAAGCAAGTTATTCGTCATGCACATAATAAGAAGATCGGTTTGGACATCGATTTTTATAATTGCCTGATTAAAAGAAGATGTTTCAGATTTGATTACAAGGATGCAAAGGTAAATTAAGATACAATTTAGGTCCTTAAATTCCCTGATTCTTTCCAAATTATAAATGTTTCAACCTTAGACTTGAATTTGTAAGAATTTGAAAGCCTGCCTTGATCTACTGATACTTTTTGATACTTCTTTTTTTGGACGATGCAACTATTTTGAAAAAATGACGCTAATACTATTACTCGTATTATTCTCTCAAACTGCTCGTTAATTTAACTTTTGTTCATTTTCCCTTTAAGCATTTTGAAATTTCCTCGCAAGATTGGCTAAAATAACATGTATTAATTAAAATTCCGGGACGTGAACGCTCGTTTTGTGCTCGTGCAATTTTTTTGAGCGGCTTTTTTTTAGAGAAATTTAATTTAATTTATACTTATAGAATTTCAAATATTTCGAAAGATCGCGTTTCAAAATATTGTAGAACTCATAATAGTAAAAAGTTTGTTGTCATGGACTTTTGAATACTTTCTGTTTTTAATATAAGAACATAAAAATCCAGGACGTGAATTTTACTTACACAGGTTTTTTAAAGATAAATTTAATGCATAAATTTATTTAACTTATATCCAAGGAATTTCACATTCTTTTGTATTATTTTAATGGATTTTTACGATTACTAAAAATTTATTGATATTTTAAGGGTGGTTTCACGAATTTCTAAATAACTTTACGGAATAAAATAAATTTTATTTCCAGGGATTTAATAAATGTCTAAGAATATGAAGGACATATAAACATTTCAAAGGATTTAAAAAATTTTAATTGATTTTAAAAGGTTTCAAACTATTTCAATTGTTAAATACTTTTACGTTTTTAATATTAGAAAATAAGCATTCAGGAGCATTCGTGAGCGCGTGCATTCTATTTGGACGGTTTAAAAAAATCTAAATGTGATGAATAATTTTATTTATATTGAAAGAATTTTAAATGATTTCTGCTTATTTTAATGAATTTTTACGATTTCCAAATATTTCTGGCTATTTTAACGGGGCTTAACGAATTTGGAGATAACTTAAGGAAATAAAATAAAATTGTATTTTAAGGGAGTTTTACGGATTTCAATTATTTAAAGCAATATGAGGGACATACACAAATTTTAAAGAATTTTTAATATATAAAGTTATCTTTAAAGATTCCAAAGTATTTCAAGAGATTTTAATATAATGAAATAAAAACCCAAGAAGTGAACGCGCGCTTAGCATGGGTTTCAGAGATTTTGTTTAAAAAAAGTGTAGAAATCTTAATATTGCAAAATTTGCTGTTATGGATTTTAAAAGATTCTAAAAAATGTCAAGAGATTTCGTTTCTAAACTTTTAAAACAGCTCTTAATATTAAAAAAAATTTTGTAATGGATTTTTAAGTACTTCATGTTTTTAATATTAGAAAATAAATAACTATGGACGTGAAATCGAAGTACTTTTTAACTCAAGACTCAACTATTCAATTTTTAGTTAAAAAATTATCTTTTTCAGTTGAAAAATAATTTTTTTTTTTAGAAATTAGCATTCTTGGTAGAAAATTAATCTTTTTAGATAAAAATTCCAATATTCTAGTTAAAGATTTATTATTTTAGGTAAAAAAATCATCTGTTTGGTTTAAAGCTCAATTATTTCAATAGAAATTTCATTGGAATTTTCTTTGGTTGAGACTTATTATTTTTTTAACTGAAAATGTATCCATTCTGATTTAATATCCCATAATTTTTTTTGAAAATTCATCTCTCTAATTCCACATTAATTCTTTAAACTGAAAATTGAAGTATTCAGTTTTTGTTAAACTGTTATCTTTTTTAATTAAAAATTCATGTGATTTGTTGAAAGTTCATATTTTTGGTATAAATTAATTTTCTGTTTGAAAGTTCACCTTTTTGGTTGTAAATTCAACTATTCTAGTTAAAGATTCATCATTTTAGTTGCAAATTCATCTTTTTGGTTTAAAATTTAAGTACTATTCCAGTTGAAAATTTTTTCATCATTTTAGTTAAAAAGTTATCAGTTTGGTTGAAAATTAATTTTGAAACAACTTGATTAAAAGTTAAACTCTGTTTTAAAATTCATCTATTCCTGTTGAAGATTCATGATTTTAAAACATATTTTTGGTTTAAAATTAAACTATTTGGCTGTAAATTATTATTTTTAGTAAAAAAAAAACTATTCGTTTGAAAATTCACGTATTTTGTTGAAAAGTCGTATTTTTTGTTAGAAAAAGAATCTTTTTCGTGGAGGATTCAGTTACATATTTACCTAAAAATTCATTTTGTTGAAAATGTAATATTTTTCTATAAAAAGTTAGGCATTTGAAGCAGTTTAAAATTAATTTAATAAAATACCTACATTAATTTTAGCTAAATATGAATTTAATTTGAAGAATAAGATAAAATAAAAATTTGTTTGGATTATGGTTCAAATTCATAATCTTTAAGGACAAATTCAAAAAGTAATTAGGTTTTTAGTATTACTTAATTAATCGATGGTGCTAATATGTTTAAAAATATCTTGTAAAATAATTTGTCAAAGCTTTCTAAACTAAACATATAAATTAATTCCTAGAAACTGAACAAAAAATTATGTATAATAAACTCGTTATACTCTATACATATTCCGAATCGATTTTTTTTCTTCAAAAATGCGAAAAAACCTGGAATTGTCAGGTAATTTTTTCAGGTTTAAAGTAGAAACCTTGTAACGTGTTATTTTTTCAGGATGTTCTTGCTGATATCGAAAAAGAGGGGCTTCAACCGGACAATTTCACATGGGGAGCTTTAGCTCTCGCGTGTCAAAAACCAGATGAAGGCAGAGAAATGTTAACTTGTTTAGATTCGATTGGAATCACTCCCAATTATTTTGTATACGGTGCTTTGATTCGAGCTGCCTGCGATAAAATGGAAATTGACTATATCATAGAATTAATGGAATCAATGGAGTACAAACGAGTCAAACCTAGTCGCCAAATTTACGGTATGCTCGATAATTTTAAAGTAAAAGCAGCTGAGGCCATCAGAGAAAAGGTATTCTCCTTACCGTATCATATTTATTTCTATTCCAAATACTTAAGAATTGTTATTGATTATTAAATATTATCTATTTATTTCCAAGAATCCGAAAATCAAGGATCTCCCGAAGTTCCAGATCGGCTTGACGAAATTCAAATTAAGGTATTCCAAATGGCAAAAGAAAATGGGACGTGATAATACTGTCTATAGATCATCCTCAAGTTTCTAGTGAATAAGTTTATAATTAATAATTACGATTTTTACAGAGTAACTTATACATAAGAATGTAGAAAATAAATTCGAAACTTGTAAATAAAAGATTATCTCCAGTGGAATTATATTTTACAGCAATAACAAATCTACAAATATCATACATTTTTCTGGGAAATCAAGACTTCTCATCCAGTTCGCTACTAATTGATAAATCCTTGTGCAAAGTGTATTGTTTATTTTATAAAGAGAAAGAGCAAATCTTTATCAAACCGGAACTATTTTTAAGTGCGGGTGCTTTGTATTGGAAATGCATTCACTGTAAAAGTACTCGAAGTGGATGAGTGATCTTGATTAATAAATGATGTCGAGGTGAACAGATAAATTAAGAATGAAATTATCGAAGATAAGGACGAGGTTCTGGGACCCAGGGTCGACTTCGAGATCCCGGCATGACACCTCGTTGTGGGCCTGAGCCCCGAATACTGAGCTTGTTGTATCCTGTTGGTCCCGTTGGCTGTGCACCGCAAGTTTCCAAGGCTACGAAATCATCTACGTGGAGGGATGGCGGCCTTGAAGTATTTGGTGGTCTGGATCGGAAGGGATCGACTCCTCGTCCTGCACCGCCACCGACTGAATTTCCTCTCAGGGAATTTGCAAATTGTGCTCTTCCTCTCATGGGGGTCACTGTTAAAAAATAGTTTAAAGATTTTGTAATTCAGTTCTAAGAGACCGCTCAAAAACTTCGTCACACTATCAGGGTGGGGGGGGGGGGGGGGG
>NC_046662.1:23619475-23646754 GCF_010883055.1 Belonocnema kinseyi | reverse complement strand
TAAGCAGAGTGTCTAGTGACTTTGAAAACCTAGAATTCTCCTTGAAATCTTTTTAAACCTTGAAAACCTAGAAATCTCCTTGATTTTTTCACGAATACTTTGAATTTTAATTATCCTTTTTTTTGTTCTTTTAAAACAGTAATTTTATCGAATTGCGAAGAGTAATTTAAACCTTTTAGCCTATTATGAAAGAAATATCTCGTTTAGAAAAAAATGTTGTTGCTGAAAATTTTTTTATTCGTCAAGATATAATTTATGTTTTGTTTATTACAGAATAAATAAAGATTTTCAAGGCACTTTTTGTTGAGGTGTTCAACTTAGAATTTATAATCATTATTAGTTTAAAATTTCGATGTTAATTCAGTTTCAGAATTAGAATAAGTCATGGCCATACAAAGGATTTTCCGAGGGGTTGACCAATCGGTTTTTAAGTGTACAACAGATTTCAAAAATTTCAAAATACTTTAAATATCTTTAACATTTCATAAAGATTTCACGGATTTCAAACATTCAAAAAAGGCGTGTACACTAGATTAAAAAGTTTTCACAAAAATTCCCTAAAGATTTCGAACATTTCATAAAGATTTGGAACATTTTGCAAAGATTTCAAACATTTCACAAAGATTTTAAAACTTACAAAAGGGTTTAAAGATTTAAAATATGGTATGTTAGACCACATTTCTAAGATTTCAAAACATTTCAAAGATTTTAAACAATTTCAAAGTTTTTTAGGAGATATCAAAAGATTTCACCAAGCTTTTTAGTAATTTAAATAATTCCAACGGATTCACAAAGATTTCAAAAGATTTCGAACATTTCGCTAAGATTTCAAACATTGCACGAAGATTTAAAAACTTCAAAAAGATTTTAAAGATTTCAAAACATTTCGAAGATTTTAAAAAACTTCAAAATTTTATAAGAGAGGTCAAAAGATTTCACAAAACTTTCAAAGATTTCATAAAGCATTCATAAAGATTTCAAAACAATACGAGAATTTCAAAGATTTCTACAAGGGTGCAGTATACCAGACTTCAAGGATTTCAAATCATTTCAAAGATTTTAAACGATTTAAAAATGTTTGACAAGATTTCAAACGATTATAAAAGATTTCTCAAATACTTTAAAGAATTTTTGAGGATTTCCAAAAATTTCGAAGATTCCAACAAGGGTATCACCAGATTTTAAAACATTTAAAAGATTTTTAATGATGTCAAAAAATTTCAACAAATTGGAGAAGATTGGAGAAGATTTGAAAAGATTTCAATTATTTCAAACGAACAGAAAATGTGTCACGAATAAAGGTTAAAGAAACATTTCAAAAATATTTTAAAGACTTTATGGAGATTTAAAAAAATGTCACAAAATTTTCGTAGATTTCAACACATTTAAGAAGATTTCAAAAGACTTCAATGATTTTAAACAAACACGAAAGATTTCGCAAACAAAAATTAAGGAAAGAGTTCACCAAGATTTCAAAGATTTCAAGAATTTTAAAGATTTTACAAAAGCTTTGAAAAGTGCTGAAAGATTTCTTAAAGATTTCAACGAAATTTGAAGCTTTCACTGAGGTTTGTAATACTTTACAAAGATTTAAAAATATTCCTAAAGATTTCACAAAGACGACTCATGGTCGCAAAAAATTAAGGATTTGTTTATTTATGATTCGGCTTTCTTTAGAAATTTTTGGCCAATAAAAAATGAAATGGCTCATTTTTTTACATGTATGACAAACCTTTATTTCATTATTTGATGTAAAAAAGGAGACTTGGAAATTTTTGATTTCTTGACCTGCAAAAACCTGGAAAAGACCTCGAATTTTGTTCCTAAGAATCGCTAGACACCCTGTTAAGGCAACATGTGACGCCACACATGACAGGTAAAAAGGTGAATAACAATTTTTTGAAAAGCGTGAAAACATTAAAATTAGTGTTTTTTAACGTTTTAGGGTTTCGTAACCCCAGGTAGAAACGCTTATATCCGTCGTGTTTTTTAAGGGTGACCGGGAATTTTATGTGACCGGGTAAAACCGGGAGATGACAGTGAATTTATTCTTTGACCGGGAATTTTACAAATTTTTGGAATAAAAATTCTCCAAATTTTATTTTCAACAGTTCTTTAAATAATCAGTTGAATTTTTATCTTCTTTAATTATGATATCATTCAGTTTACAGTGCGTAATTCGAAATTCTTCCTCTTTTTCCATTTTGGATTTTCATTTTTAAGCGTACATTTTTCATTTTAAGAATTTAAAATATAGTTTTAAAGACTTAAAAAAATAAAAATTAGTGGCGTTAGAAATCGAAAATTTGGGTAAAAACCTTTTTAGCTGATCAAAATTAAATATAAATTATAATGGTTTTTGGAATTCAACTATAAATTAAGGATTAGCAAGTGAATAATCATTGAGTTTACAAGACGATTCGGAATCTGTTCAAAATATAAGAATGTCCAGATTTTAACGTTAAAAATTAAATTGTTTCAATTGTTTTTAATTTTTAAATAACTTTAAAATGATATATTCATTATTAAAGGCTTTTATCAAATTTGAAATATTGTTTTAGCCTAAAATTAGAAATTTTTTAATTCAGAAAAATAAAAATTGCTGAAAATTGAACACCTACCATTATCAGAAATAATTCGAATAAGTTCAGGAGATATTTAGCCTAATTTAAAACAAAATATAGATTTTTGCAGATTTCAAAGCAAAAATTTAGAAGCTTTTTAAGACTTATCAAGGGCTTCAAAAGAATAAAAAAATTTGCTTACGATTTATAGGAAAATTTTTAATTACTTTTTATTAAAAAAAATAATAATTTGAAGAGAATATTTAAAAAGATTTCCAAAGTTGTCAAAATATTTTTAATATTATAATACTAAAAGAAATTTTAGGACTAATTTGAATCATTATAAAAGAGGTTTAGAAGTTCTGAAAACATTAAAAAAATAATTGGAAATTTGAATAGATTTAAAATAGCATGCAAATGCTTCATGATTTTGAAATAAAATTGTGAAGCTTTCTAAGGATTTTTAAACTATTTAAAACGAAAATAACTTAACTTTTAATTTGAGAGATGTTCAGTTTATAAAAAAAAAATTTAATAGGTCAATTTTTAATATTACAATCTTAAAATTGTTCCATTTTTTAAATTTCATTGACCGTGACAAAAATGTGCGAAACGGGAAATGACAGGGAATTTTTTATACGATCAAAACGGCGACCCTGTTTTTTCCAAGTTACGGAAAATGATTAGAAATAACGTTGAGTGGGGGAAGGGAAAGGGAGATTTGGTTGAAAATTATTATTTTTTTTTTTCGTGGAAAATAAATAATTTTATTAACACCAAATTGATCTATTCTATTTTCCTTTCATTTTATTGGTAGAAGATTGAACTATTTTGTTGAAAATAATTTTTCTTCTTTGGTTGGAACTTACATTTTTTTAATGAACATTTATGTAATTTATTGTAAATTCGTCTTTCTTTGTACAAAATTAATCCTTTTTGAGTATAAAATTCAACTGCTTGGTTACAAATTCGTATTTCCGGATAAAAATTATATTATTTTTGTAAAAAAAGCATGTTTTCGGGTTGAAAATTCAACTGTTTATTATTTTTTTTTTTTTTTGATAATTCAACAATTTGGTTGAATTTTTTTTTCTTGGTTAAAATATTAACTATTAGGTATATTTTTCGTTTTGGCTTAAAATTGAACTACTTTTTTTCGAAATTCATTTTTTGTTATTGTTGAAGATATTTGGTATTATATTTGATATTTGGTTGCAATTTCACCTTTTTAGGTTGAAAATTGAACTTTTTAGTTGCAAAATTATTTTATAGGTTGAAAATTCAACCATGTGTTTACAATTTTCACCATTTTGTTGAAAATTCAGCTATATATTTTGTTAAAAAGTTATTTTTTATAGAAGATTCAACTGCTTTGTTGAACATTCGTACTTTACATTGAAAATTTATCCTTTTTGGATTTAAAATTCATATTTTTTAGTAGAAATGTACTTTGTTGAAAATGCAACTGTTTTGTTGAAAATGAAATATATTTCAACTTGAGTTCTAAGGGTTTCATATTAAATTCAATATAGTATATATAAATTAATTGTGCTTAGAATTGCAGGATACCAAATTAGGAGAATTCAATATTGTGCAGCAATTAAAAATTTCGAAACCTGTAAAATTCAAAAAAAGATTCAAAATTCAGCAAGCTTTTAAAACTAAACAATTTTCAGTGTAAGGCCTTAAAACTAATCATTTTTAGAATCAGACATCGAAAAAACCTTAAACTGGAATCTTAGACATTTAAATACCTAATAATCAAGTGGCAATTAAAGTGATAGGGTAGATGTTTCAGTTAGAAATTATTAAGATTTTGATCAAAAAATACATTCACTATAATTTTCAAAAAATTTTAACCTAAATTGAACTAATCGAATTATTTTAAAAATTTATATTTAAAACAAATATTTAAAATTGGAAGTATTTAAATCTTTTTTTAAACTGAACATTTTTAAAGTTGCATTTTTATAACTAACTTTCTTTATATTAATAGTATTGATCAATTTTTCCTTATATGTTTCAAAATATGAGACAAAATTGTTTCATTTCACAAAATAAATTGGTTTTCAATTAAATCCTACAGAATCAAATACCTTGAAAACGTTACAAATTCAATATTTCAAATTCGAAAACTTAAAAACTTAAAGTGATTAATATGTAGGCAACCTCGGGGCTTTTTACCCCAAAGAATTATTTTTTAACTTAATTCGATTTCATAAGAAAAATGTCATTAACAAACTTTTTAGCTTAAAAAAATTAAGGATATGTTCAAACGTGCTAGTCATGAAGGCAAAAATCACTCCTGAATAAATTTGTGCTTGAACTTTGGTTCATTTTCACTCACTAAAAGAAAAAATTCAAGAAATGAAAGCTACGAATTTATATCCTTGTAGAATGTAGAAATTCAGCAAAACACGAAACTACTAGAGAATTGTCACTCAACAAAAATGAGCAACAAACAACACTTCTGTACCTGATCTTTCATTAAATTTATTCCGTCTAGCCAAAGTCATGGGACGTTTTTCGAAACACATTTTTCGAATAGCTGAAATTATCTTCTCGGATCGTACAACTGAGGAAATAATATTGAACGATATACGAATCAGTTAATTCTGTTTTTAAATAACAAATTAACGAAATTCATAGAATCTGACATCATTTGTCAAGAGGCAATGGTAAAAGTTTATCTATTTTAAAATAAATAATACTATATTCAGTTAAGGACTCTAAAGTACCTTACATTCAAGATTTGGTCCCTATCGTACCCTATTTCGAGCCCACACTGGAACTTTAAAAAAATGTATAACAAGATCAAGGCTTCCAAGAGTCAGAAATTAGGAAAAAACTAGAAAATCAGAGAATTTCTTTAAGAAGTAACTGCAAAAAATAATCAGAGCTGCCACACAGTCACTATTCCTCACTTTTTTTCTCAAATCACTTTTTAGTTACTTTTTTAAAATGAAAAGATCACATTAGTCACTTTTATTTCAATAAACTAACTCATGGTTTAATTACTATTCAATTCAAGTCTATACTTATTTCTGATTTGTCTTGAATTCTTTTGTAATATTTCAGGGTGTGTTTAGATTTCGAGAAATTTTTAATAGGTTTCAATAATTTGAAGGAATTTTTAAAATTTTATGATATTTTTAAAACTTTTGAAGAATTTTCAAGAGGTCTTAATTTGAAATATTTACGGGAATTAAAAAAATATTCCAAGGAATTATGCATTAATTTGAAAATATTTGAAAGCGTTTGAAATATTTTAGGAGAAGGAAGGTTTTTTCGAGGATTCAATAATTTTAAGGGATTTTAAAGTTCTAAAAGTATTTTAATACGTTTTCCAGGATTTTAAAAACATAATCAAAGTATATCACGGGATTTTCTAATATTTTAGTGGAGTTCAAGGAATTTATTCATGAGAAGAGAGGTATTTTGTAGGGTTTCAAAGATTTGAAGATATTTAAAAGTAGTGTTTGTAATTCACACCAAATTCTTATTAATTTATCCTGAATTCTTTTAAATCCTTTGGAATATTTTAATTCACTTCTATTCTTCCAAATTTACTCAATTTTACTTAATTCCATGGATTTTTTGGAATTAAATGTTTTTTTATTTAATTGGGCCTACAGATCAATGCAAAAAATAATCAAAGGATTTGAAATAATTTAAGGTATTTTATTATTCATTGAAATTTTCAAAATTTTTAAAAAATGTCCAGAGATTTAAAAATATTTTAAGAGATTTGAAATATTTTAGGTTATTTTAAGAGAATAAAAATCATTTTTAATTGATTGAATTAAACTAATAGGATTTCAAAATATGTGAAATATTTGAGGTAATTGTAAATTATTCCCAGACGTTTTCAAGGTCTTTAAAAAGTTTCAAGGGATTTCAATAGATATCAAAGTATTTGAAATATTTTAGAAAATTTTCAATGATTTTGTAGAAATTTTTATTTAATTTAATAGTATAAAGGAATTTCAAAGGCTTCGAAATATTTTAAGGGAATTTGAAAAGATTCCAAGGCATTTTCAAGAGATTTAAACAATTTCAAGGGATTTCCAAGGGTTTTAGTAATTTTAAAGGATTTCAAAGAATTGATTGACAAGAAGTAAGGGAATTCATGGGGTTTCAAAGATTTGAAGATATTTTCAAATATTTTTTGTAATCTATTTGGAATTCACCTGAAATCTTAATAATTTATCCTGAAATATTTTAAATTCTTTTTAATTCTTCTAAATTCACTCAATTTTCCTCAATGCACTGGAGTTTTCAAAAAATTTTCTTTAATTCATCTTGAAGTATTTTAAACTCACCTTAAATTTATAGGCGTTTCTTTAAATTCTTTTGAATGTCCTTTTAATTTTTTTAAACTCATTTCAAACTTACTGAATTCAATGATTTTATCATATTTTTAAAATGTTTTCAATTCACTTGCTTATTAAATTGAGGTTAATTTTTCATAATTTTCTTTGAATTCATAATTTTTTGGAATTCTATTAAATTGTTAAAATTCATTTTAATTCTTCTAAATTTACTCAACTCTGCTTAATTCAATAATTTTTTTGAGTTTATAAAAGTTTTTATTTAATTGATGCTCAAGTCTGATAACCTCGCCTTAAATTTTTAGGCATTTTGCCAAATTCTGTGAAATTCCTTTGATTCTGTTTAAGCTCATTTCAAATTTACTGAATTCAACGAAGTTTTCCCCTATTTTAAAATTGTTTTCAATTTATTTGAATTTTTTTAATTTACCCTGACTTTTTATAAATTTCAACTAATTGTTCTCGTTTTCCTTACATTTCTCTAAATTCATTCCAATTTTGCGGAAATCAATGGATTTTTGTAATATTTTAAAAATGTTTTCCAATCCATTTGAATTCTTTTGAATTTAATTTGGATTGTTTTGAAGTCTTATGAATCTATCATGAATTTGTTACCCTTTAAGCGCGAAAAAAGTACCCTTTGGACTCAATATTTTATCGCATAGGGACTGTGAGCCCTCTAAAAATAAACTTGTTGATATGACGTATCTTAATAAATGAAAACCTCCAGTTAAATGTGAAAAGAGGATAGGAAATCAAGATTTTAATATCGACGACCTGAAACCTGAGATCAATTTTTGCAAATATCTAATCAACTAAAAGCTTAAAAACTCACCGAAAGGCTGTTTCGTTTTCGCAGTGGGAATATTATTTTGTTTCTGGTTTTCCCTAGCTTCATCCGCTTGACTTTTTGGATGTATTGTGTCATCCGGAGGAGCTTTCGAACACAATCTTTGAGCCTCCGCTAGAAGATTAAAATCAGCGGGCAAAAGTTCAGTCGCCAAAGCCAGCAAGTCGACTGTATTTTCACTGAGAGCTGGACCATCCATCTCAATTTTCTTCGAAATTCGAGTTGATTCATAAGTTCCTATCGACCTCTGGGAAAACTGATTCAACAAAGCCTCCGGAGTGGGGAGCAGAGGCTCCAGCATTTCCGGAATAGGTTCCTTATCATCCTTCTCCTCTAGAGCTTTCAACCCGTCAACTAATTCACGAGCTTCTCGAATTTTTTCCAGAGGATGATCATCTTTATCCCACGATAGTAAAGAAGAAAGCTGCTGCACTCGGAAATCCAAAGTTCGTTTCTGTGATTTACAAGATATCAAATTCTCAAGAAAAGTGACGGTCAATACTGAGAGGGAATTTCCCTCCGCCTCTTCCTTTTTTTCTTCTTTAATTTTTACAATTTCTTTGTCAACTCTATCTTTATCTTTTTCTTTATCCTCATCAGCATCTTTGTTCTCTTCTTTCGTTTCCTCGTTTTGGGAGGTGACATGTTCTAATAATGATTTCAAAGCTTCCGGATTGTTCTCTAAACAACTTTTTACGTGGTATAAACCGTAATTATGACTCGTGAGTGAGAGTAGAATGTGCAAAGTGATGTCTAAAACGTTCTGATGGTATTTTGAAGCACTAGCGATGATTTCTATGAGAGCTGCGAGAATAGCGAGGAGTGGTTCTTTGCTAGGAACTGAATGAGTTAGACCTTTTTCAAAAGGTTCTTTGGCATCTTCTTCGACGAGGCTGATGTTGCTATCGCAGAGAGTTTCAAAGATGCTGAGGATCTTCAGCTGGACTCTGTGGTCTGTTGCGTTTTTTAGGGTCGTGCACATCATCTCGATGACTGGAGGATATTTCTGATCGGATTTAACCTGGGCTCGAGATGCTGGATTTGTTAGAGTGAGAAGCGTCGCTTTCATTGGAGCGTGTCGCGACAGATCGGAGAGAAGTCCCAGGATAGGCAAATTGTTCTCTAGAGGATTTGCATTCAGGATTGCATCGAGCAAACATCTGGAAGAAATGTGCAAAAATGTAAGACACTTTAAAAAACACTTCTTAAGCCTCGGACTCACCTTAGAGATCAAATATGGCTCAAAAAGTATCAGAATTTAACAAAAAAATAGTGCCCAATGGAAAATTAACTTTATTTTCAGAAAAATGTCCAGTTTTCTAACCTACATATTTCAAAGTTATTCTTTAGATTATGAAATATGAAAGTTCCTATTTATTTAACCCCGGCTTCGCAGTCTGTTGCCTATTCTCCTGTTTTATTTTTTCGTTTTTCCACTTATAAATGCAAACTAAATTCATAGAACCCAACAAGGAAATCTAACTATTTTTGTTGGAAAGTTTATTCTTTTCGATTGAAAAGTCTACTATTAAATTTTTGGCTAAGTATTCATCTTTTTGGGTTAGGAATTTTATTAGTTTATTTATCAATAATAATTATTATTTATCAACAATTTTATGAAAAAGTCATACTTCTTAGTTGAAAATGCAATTCTTTTTTTGAAAATTTATCTTTTAGCCTTGAAAATTAAACAATTTGATTGCAATTTTTTTCCTTTCTAGACTAAATTTTTTTTTGAAAATTTGAATTTTTTTGAATCGAAAATTCGTCTTTTTGGTAGAAAATTCATTTGTTTTATTCAAAGCTTGGTTAAAAATGAATATATTTTACTTAAGGATACCATTTTTTGTTGAAAATTCGTCTTTGTAAAATCCAACAGTTTTTTGTGTTAAATAAATTTTTTTTATGTGAATTAATACACGTTTCTTTACAAATTCATCTTTCTAGGTTTAGAATTCAACTCCTTGATTTAGGATACATCATGTTAGTTGAAAATTATTTTTGTTTGTTAATAATTAACTTTTTTAACTTAAAATTGAACTAATTTGTTAAAAATTAAACTGACTAGTTAGAAATCCAATTTTATGTATAACTTTTTTCGTTTAAAAATTCAATAGCTTGGTAGAAAATTCAACTATTTGGTACAAAATTACTTTTTTCAAAATTGTTATTGAAAATTAACTCTCTTGAATGAAAATTTAACTACTATATTTTTGGTCAAAATTGAACTTTTTTAGTAAAAAAGTTCAACTATTTAGTTAGAAAGTTTTAGAAACGACAAATATGTATGAAAATTAATCAAATAAAATTTGTACTAATATCACATCCATTGCTCAATGGATCAAATTCAACTATTTAGTTAAAAAATGATATATTTTCTTGGGTGTTCATGTTTTTTGGTAGAAAAGCCATTTTTTCTCTTTAAAATGCGACTCTTTGAATGGAAATTAATCTGTTTGAGTTGGGGATTCAAGTACTTTGTCGAGCATTCGTTTTTGTTGGTAAAGTCCAGCTATTTTTCACTTAAAATAACTTTTTTTTCTAAATATGAACTATTGCATGTTTTGTTGCAAATTCATTTTTTTAGGTTTAAAATTCAACTGCTTCATTGAATATTCATAATTTTACTTAAAAATTCCCTTTTTCAATGTTAAAATTAATTTTTAAACAGAAATATTAACTATTTTGTTGAAAATTCAACTGATTGGTTGGGTATCAACTTTTTGGTTGAAAATTCATATTCTCGGGTTGAAAATTCAACTGTCTTTGTATAAAATAGGGTTTTTTTTAATTGAAAATTAACTCACTCAAATGAAAATTTAACTACTCTATTTTTGGTAAAAATTGAACTTTTTTTTACATCTATTTAGTGACAAGTTTATGTAGAAAATCCATTATTTTTTCTTAAAATGAATCTCTTCGGTTGAAAATTAATCTGTTTTAGTTGAGAATTCAAGTACTTTGTCGAGCAATCGTTTTTGTTGGTAAAGTCCAGCTATTTTTCACTTTAAATATCCTTTTTTTAAAATATTAGTTATTACATTTTTGGTTGCAAATTCATTTTTTTGGTTTAAAATTCATCTCCTTGGTTGAATATTCATAGTTTTAGTTGAAAATTAGTTTTTTTTTGAGTTAAAAATTAATTTCTTTAACAGAAATATTAACTATTTCGTTGAAAATTCAACTGATTGGTGGAATATCAACTTTTTGGTTGAAATTTCATATTTTCTGGTTGAAAATTCAACGGTCTTTGTAGGTATTATATATTTTTTGAATTGAAAATTTACTCTCTTAAATGAAAATTTGACTACTCCATTTTTGGTTAAAATTGATCTTTTTTAGTTTTATTTCGTTGAAAATTTATATAATTTGTTGAAAATTCGTCTTGTTGGGAGATAATTAATCTTTTTGGTCGAAAATTAAACTTATTGGTTACAAATATATGTATTTTGTCAAAATGTCGTCTTTTCTCTTATAAAATAAATCTTTTTCTTTGAAAGATCAACCACTTGGTTAAAATTTCTGGTATTTTGTTGTGAATTCATCTATTTTTGATATAATTAATTTTCTGTATTGAAATCTCATAGTTTTTGTTAAAAATCCAACTGCTTTGTAGAAAGCACATCTTTTTGGATGAAATTGCAATTGCCTGGTCGAAAATCAATCTGTTTCGGTTGAGGACTAAACTATTTTGCTGGAAATGCATCCTTTTTGGTTTACTTGAACTGTTTTTTATTTAAAATCAAAATATTTTTTTGAGAGGGGGGGGGGTCGAAACTTATGGACCTTACTAAAGATTCAAAATTATTTTTCAAAGAAATGTAAAAAAAAAATAGTGGCATTAGCGGACAATTATGAGAAAATAGTGTCTTTAGCATCATTTTTTTTTTGAAATAGTATCGAAATAGTGTCATCACTAAGAATCAGTGATAAAAAGTGCCAAATTTTAAATAAAAAAAATAAACCTACCTTCCAACAAGGAGCGCAGTTGGCGCTGCCAAATCGCTGAGTTGCTTGCAAACCATGGAAACCAGACTCAGCAAATCTTTATTCCAACTGGAACACAGCAGCCTCAGATTTTCTGTAAGATTGTTAGCTTGCGCTTGAAGATGAGCAGACCACAATTTCCTCAGACCCAGAATTCTCGTCTTATCCTCAGAAGAAGTTTCCTTCGGCGTTAAAATCGGGGGCAATAATCTCGTGAGTAATTTCAATCCAGGAACAAAGTTGCAAGGACTCATGGACAGCATTTTCAAAACTTCTCCAAGCATTTGGGTCCAGAGAGACTTTGCCACGTTTCCGGAACCGTCCGAGTCAACAGCTCGTGTAAAAATGAGAAGAGTTGCTACAATTTCGTCTGAAAGATTCTGAACTGCTCGAGTAACTGGAAGAGCTTCAATCAGAGAATACACACCTAGGAGAGGCCCAACGGCTGTTAAATCTTTGAAGTCAGTTCCCATACATTTAACGAGACGCTCGAGTAAAGCTCTTGTGAGCGTGACTGATGGAAGAAGCAAAGCTACTAAGGCTAGACATCTTTTTCCAGTTAGAGTTGCTCGATGTAAAAAGGGCTGTTCGTAAAAATCTGCAATCTTGGACATTACCGAAACCAAAGCACTGAGACCATCGGCGGCAAAAAGTTGAGTCAGGGCGTTCCTGTGTTTGAGTTCGATGTAGGGTTCCATTGGATCCACATCGTTGTGCGGAGGAAAAACGAGGTAGTGTAGAATTCTCAAAGCTGTAATTAACTCACCGGGGAGAGAAGCTGCCTTGTCTGAATTCTTTCGGATGATTGTGATCAACGAGGAAACGTCTCCGTAGTTCCAACTGAAAAATAAATACATCTTAAATTCTAGAGAAGATACGATTTAATACAACAAAAAAAAACAACAACTATTCAATGCCAGAAAAATTGGATTATCCTACCTGGAAGTTTGAGCAGCAACTGTCAAATAAGGCGTGACATCCCTCAACACCTGGTGCCTAGTCTTCTCCATCAACTCGACAGAACGATGCTGAAAAATTTCCACTCTCCCCGAATATCTAATCACAACCGACATAATCTCCGCGGCAAATTCATAAAGATGTTCATCCGCCAGATAGGGAATCAAAACATCAATAAAATTATCCATCGGAACGACATATATCACAGCCTGGAGTCCTTGAGGATAGGAAAGAAAAGAATGTAGTTTCCTCAGCGAGGTCCAATCCTCACTTTTACAAGTCAGGGCCATCATGCATTGTACAACTTGAAACCGCCAAGCGAGTTCTTCTCCAATTCCTCCCTGGTCGTACCTAAAAGTCTTCAACAAAGACTGCGTCACCTTTGGTTCTCTTATCATATAAACCAATCCCTCTTTTGTGCCCGCCATTGAGAAAAGAAACTCTTTCGTCGCTCTGATCAATCCAGCCTCCGAATTCGGTGAAGTCAGAATCACGAGAAATCTTTCTAATAATTTATGATGAGCAAAATAAGTTATTAAATGCCTCCTAGGATTTCTTCCCTGTTCTCTTTCAAATTCCATTTGCGCGCTCGCTGGAAGTTGTCGCTTTGGTTGGGCCATCAAAGTTGGTGCGTAAACATAAGCATTTTTCAACTCAACAACAATAATCTCCTTCAGTTCATTAATCTTCTTGGATTTACTCACTTTATCCAATTCCTTCACTTCAGTTTTCCCATCCAAATCACACATCTCAGTGAGCAATTCATAGACATGAATCTTTCGCAGCAAAGAGCTCAGAGCGTACTTCAGTCGCACGAGTTTTGCTTCGTCCAACATCATCAAAGCCAACTTATAGAGCTCATTTTCCATCTTCAGAAATTCCTGCACGATTTTCGGACTAATCAGGGCTGCATCTAAAGCTCGAATTGCAGAAAGTTTAACAGGAAGTGCAACGTTCTCTCGCATACAGAGAGATAGAAGCTTGTAAGGCACGTTGATTTTTAATAAAATATCTGGCCCTTCGGATAATCGACACAAGGCCTCTGTCAGGCGAACTCCAACCTTAACGTGCCGAACTTTATAAGCCGGTTGAGGCTGAGACCTTGCAAGTTCAATATCCAAGCCTGCGCAGCTAATATCCGAAAGATGCTGGAAATCCTCTGGAGTAAGATTAAAAGAATTGAGAGCCGTACATAAAGACTCGCAATTGTGAACAAAGGTTTCCTTCTCTTGTCCGGAGGCTGATGCGAAATTGGAAACGGATTTTGCGAGGGAAATGATCGTCTCGCGAAGTTTTTCAACAGCTCGTCCGTCTAGAGAGCGATCCTCGAAATTACTAGGGGGGTTTTCTATATCGAGGAGATTCGGAGGATGCAAAAGAAGAAGATCGAGGGCTTGACTTTCGGCTTCGTAGTCGATTGCGGATGGAACGTCATCCAGCATTTCCTCGTCGGAAAGAATTGGTTCGAAGGGTTCGACTGTTCCGGTATCTTTGGGTTCATGGTCTCCGTCTTCTTCTTCGGCAGAAATAGATTCTGGACTGAGAGAAATGAGGGATTCGGAAGGAGGAGAGGTTGGACGTTTTACTGGTTTGTGAGGGGGAGGAGGAACTTCTTCTTCTTTCCATGGTGGAGGTTCTAACTTTGGTGGTTCTACGGGGGGATTTCTTTTTGACTCTGGTGCTGGAGGCGGAGCCACTGGAGGAGGTGGTGGAGGTGGATTCGCAACCGTAGAAGATTCCTGAAAAAAGATGTATTGAATTACTTTGCTCTCATTTATAAATTTCGAGAGGTCGATCGCTCTTAAAACCTGGTATACAAGCCTTCGTGATATATTGAAATTTGTTTATTTTATTTTTTTATTTTCAGGTAACAGCCTACATTTTGATAATTTTTAATAGAAACGAGGAATTAAAACTTTGCACTTTTTTGTTATCATAAATATCTTGGAATTTCTTCTTTAGTATTCCGTACAACCCTTAGGACCCATAATAGTCTAATAAGCCTAACAAAAATCGTTCTGTATAATTTCAAATTTGAAGCTTTTGTACTTGAATAATTTTAAATTGCAAATTTACAAAATGTAACTGGACAAAGTTCTTCAAATTTAATTGGTTTAAAATATAAAGCCTTGATGCTTAAACAATTTAAAATTCAAATATCAAAATACAATGTTAAATTTAAATTGTTAAAAATACTACGACTTCAAATTGGGTCTTATTTTAAAAATAATTTATAGCTTGAAGCGACCAAAACTTTATAATTTGAAAATTTAAATTTTTTTTCATCAAATAATTTTTAATTAAAGAGATTCAAGCTTCAGCAATAACAAATTGAGACTCAAAACTGAAATTCCTGATAAAAGAAACATAGAATTATTGTAGGTTGTCATGGATCTTTTTTTTTTTTAATTTTTGTTGGTCCGAAAATCTCTTAAACTCTTCCCCCTGTTCCCATCTTACAACCTTTTTTTAAAAAACAAAATTCTCCTTTCTCCATTTTCTCGCCTCTTCGGATTAAAAAATGTTCTCTTTTGATAGAAATTTAATCTTTTTTGGTTGGAAGTGCAACTTTTTGGTGGAAAATGAATTTTGTTATTAAGGATTCAACTACATATTTTGTTAAAAATTAAACTATTTGGTAGAAAATAAACTTTTTTGTAAAAAGTTCTACTTTTTTATCGAAAATTAAACTAGTTTGTTAAAAATGCAATAGGTTTTGACATTTTTGACTCAAAAAAAAAATTGATAGATTGTTACTTGTAAATTGACCTATAGGAGATAATTTCATATTTGACAGGTCGCTGTTTAAAAAAAATGTATACTTCAGAAAGTATTTTAAAATGATCTTTTTCTACTTATGTCTAAAAAATCTCTTAAATAGCTTAACACTATTTACTGATAGAAACATGGTAGAACAAATTCAAGAAAACCTCAAAAATTAAAAATAGATAAACACTGAAGTAATAATTTTCAAATTATGTATTCTATTTATTTATTTCTCATTCTTTCAAGTCTTCGTGATTGTTTTTCTACTGCAGTTGAATTTTCAAGTAAAAAAAAGAAGTGTTGAACCAAACATGGAAGAGATAAATTTTCAGTTTAACAAGTAATTTTAAATATAAAAAAAAGGAATTTTGAAAAAAAAATAAATTAATTTTCAACTAAACTAATGAAGCTTCAAAAAAATAATTTTCAACGTAATGTTTAATAATAATTTTAGATGTTATTAGTTTTGTTTACTACTCTTAACCAATATTATTAATATATTTATTAATCTTAAGATTGTGAAAAAAATGCTCTCTAGCTCCGCTGGGATATGAGCTCAGATTCTTCAGAATGCCGGTTTGATGCTCTAATGTTTAATAATTGATAACAAAATATTTTTATAATAAACCAAAAACAGTTGAATTAAACCAAAACAGAGTAATTTTTAAATATCAAAAGAAGGAATTTACAAACAAGAGAGTTAAATTTTTAACCAAGATACATTTTTTAGTCAATAACGAAAAAAAATATATCCAAAACGTATATAATTGAATTTTCAACCTCAAAAAGACGAATTTTTAACAAAAAAGTTAAAATTTCAACTAAGAAAGATAAATTTTCAGTTGAAAAAATTAATTTCCATAAAAAAATAGGGAGATAATTCATTGATCTCATTTATATTTGAAAAAGGAAAATGTGTAGGGTAGATCGGGGCAGAAATGGCACAGATTATTTTCTTCATTAAAGTACACGCTATCTGTTGCGAAATACTACAATGTAAATTGTTATTTTAATACTGGAAAACTTAATGTTTCAGTTTCGTAAATAATTAAATATTGTGAAATAATTATTTAAGAATAAAAGATACAAATTGAAAAGTAGTGCTTTAATTATGTATTATTTTTTAATCAAATAAGTAATTTTTTCATGTAATTTTGTGTGGAGTAATATTATTTATCATTTTTCCATATATAAATCGTTATCAACACTAACATTTTTTTCAAATGACCAGATTTACTTTATTTTACGACGAAGCAATACCTGTTTGTTTTTCCATAGAAATAGATGAAATAGGATAGAGAAAATATTTTTATTGAATGATTTTACTGACTTTAAAGGTATAATTAACTAACCTTGGTATTTATTTAGTATAGAATTTATTCTGATTAGTAGAGCCTTCATAAATTTTAATATGTTTTGATATACTGCTCTATTTATTTGAGAATTATTCATGTTTATCGTATATTCTCAAATGTTGCTTTTTCTTAATGCCGATTCGGTTATTTAAAAAACTTGAAGGAAAGAATGTAGCCAAATTCACACAAATAATTAAGAATTTCAGTTTCAGTTAAGGGACAGTGACAAATAAGATCACCTTTGTGTGCATAATAAAAGTGACGGAAATGTAGGATTTACTAATACAAAATTTTATTATTTATTCAAAGCCATATATAATCAACAGAATTAAAATTTGTATTTGACATGAGCAAAAGTGACTTCATTGTCAAATATCAATCAAAAGATGTTTTTTTCTTTGCAAAAGGTGATAAAGTACTATTTTTTAATATTTTCATTATATTATTTAAATTGAAAGAACTATTTTTGAAAAATTCTCAACAAAATAGGTAAATTTTCGATAAAAATGGAATAGTTAAATTTTCGGTTAAAAAAAATAATTTTCAATCAAAAAGATTAATTTCCCCCCGAAAAAAAATTGTTTTTAATCAAATATGTACAGGAATTTTCAACCGAATTTTGAACGTTTTAACAAATTTCCAAATTAGTAATTAAACTTTTAAACAAAGAAACGAATTTTCAACCAAAAAGGTGAATTAGTCAAAAAGAAGATTAATATTCTACCACAAGACACAAATTTTTAACCAAATAATAGCTCAATGTTCAACTGCAGAAGATAAATGTTAAACCAAATATGGAACAGTTAAATTTTCAGTAGAAAAAATTTATTTAATAAAAATAGCAACGCATTTTCAACAAAACAGTTAAGCTTTTAAGAAAAGTAAGTGATTTATAATTAAAATAATGAATTTTAACCCAATAATTGATTTAAAAAATACACGAATTTTTAACCTAATAGTTACATTTTCTACTAAAGAACTAAGTTTCCAACCATGAAGATTAAATTTCTATTCAAAACTCGACAAAAAATGTAGTAGTTAAATTTTCAATATAAAAAAAATTATTTTCAACCAAAAAGTTTAGTTTTAAACCAAAGAATAAATTGTTTACAAAATTCGTGAATTTTTAACCAAATTTTCTATTTTAAAGGAATTTTCAACCTAATATATAAATTCTCCACCAAAAAAATTAATTCTCAATAAAAAAGATGAATCAGTCACCAAGAAGATAAATTTCCCGATTCTACCATAAGACTTAGTTTCAACAAAATACAACATGTTTAACCAAGCACAGAATGGTTAAATTTATAGTTAAAAAAAAATTCATTTACAACAACAATTTTTCAACAAAATTGTTAAATTTTGAAAAAAAATGTTATTAACTAAAAAAATAAATCTTTACCAAAGTAGTTTCGCTCTCAACTAAGTAGTTAAACTTTTAAAGAAAAAATATTTTTCCTCTAAAGTATCAACTTTTGAAGTTAAATTTTAAGCAAAAATTAACCGTTCATGGAATGTTTTGATTTTCAAAACAATTATTTCAATGAAAATAATGCAATGAAAATATAGAAAAATTTGTATTTTTCATTTATTGTAAAAATAGCATTTTTATTGTTAATTGACAATAAAGTTACTTAACTCTGCTCGTGTCAAAATTGGAATTTTTCTCAGCGCTTTCTCAGTTTAATTCTACTTTGATGAACACTTCGTTCGAAATGCCATAAAAATGGATTTTTTATCTTTTTTAAGTGAAATTCAAGTGAATAAAAAAATGGTGTCATTAATATTATATAAGATTTTCTGTAAAACGATAAGAAAATGTTGGAAAATTCTAGTTACCTTAAAATAACAGAATCGACCTCCTGAAGTTTCAAAGTTACTTTCTTCTTGTACTATTTAATTTATTTTTTGTTAACTAACGAATACGTTTTTCAATCTATTTCTAAAAAGAGTAGTACTGAAAAATATGAAAATAAAAGAAAATCGGGTGTCCCGCCCCGGTCCCCTTTATACATTTCAAATTCCTATTTCTGTCGCGTCTATTCCGCTATCTTGATGTGACGTCGCACGCCTTCAAAAAGCATGTAAATAAGTTGGGCGACTGACGTTTTTTCATAAAAATTGAAAGAAAATAGTGCTAACATTGGGGTTTTGTGCCTAAATTTAAGAACACCTCTGTCAAAAATCCAGGAAAATTATTTACATCTATAGAAAAAGGCGAGGAACGAAAAAAATGGTACATAATTTTTCGGCGTGACATATGTGCCCTATAACACGTTTAACTTCAATAGCATATTGTTGCAAAGATCATTTCACAACCTGAGTAAATATTTTAAACATGAATAGAAAAATAGAAAATTTCTATTTTTGATAACATAAAACCTGTAATTGAATGATTTTCAATCGAGCTATTTAAATGAGGTGCCGGGATGTGAGCTTTAACCTTCAAAATCAAATTGTTTATTTACGCAACAAGTATTACAAAAAGTAGGCATTTTCAAACTTTAGAATCGTGATGCTATATTTAAACAAGAATTTCCACTAAAGAGCGATTATTTTACTTAGTGAAAAATTGATCTTATTTGCTTTCTTTTCCCCTCTTATTCCTCGAGTATCGGTATATCAGAAACGTTGAAACTGGAACACTTCGCAAAAAAATCACTTATAAGTGTACTCACTTTTGACAAATTATCCGAACTAACTTTAACGTATTCAGGCATGCTGACACTCCATAAAAATAAACCCGTTTAGCCCAAAAACCTTGATGAGTCATTATTTGGATTGTTTTTATCAAACTGACATGAATTTTCTTCGGCTTTGAAGGCGTGTGACGTCACACCACGTGTTTCAAGACATCAAGACGTCACATGTTTTGCTTCAGAAATAAATTATTAAATAAACAAAATCAAAAATTAATTTCACATTTAAATTCATTGGAAGTCAAAGTTTATAAAAACTAAAGTACATTGCAAGTAAAATTTATGTGGGTAACCCCATTCGCAAACAAATAGTTGAATTTTTAACCGAAAAAGAAGAATTCTCAACGAAAAGTGTCATATTTGATATTTCAACCAAAGGATATTTTGATTTTTAACCCAAAATAGTTGAATTAAACCATAACAGACTAATTTTCAAAATAAAAAAGAAGAATTTTCAACAAAAAAGTAAAATTTTCAACTAAGAAAGATCTTTTAAGAAATGAAAAAAAAAACCCAAAAGTATGATTGAATTTTCAATACCAAAAATACGAGTTTTCAACCAAATAAATGAACTAAAGGGTTGCAGTACAGAACTAGATAACCAACAAAATAGGAACCTTCCAGGAGAGCGAAATAACATTATGTAAAATCGAAATACTCATTTAAAGATCAAACAAAATTTAACTCCCGAGCTGAAGTGTTTCTGAATTAAGACCAAAAATGTATTATGAAAATCAATTATCCAGTTTCGAAAAACAGTATTAAGAAGTTTAGAATCTCAAATTGAGAGGAACATAAAACTGGAACAGGCTCGGTTGCAAATGACGATTAAAATTTCGATTTTCAGTTTAAACAAAAAATAAAAACTTTCTTCTGAGATGTTGTGTTTTAGAAAATAATTTTAGGAAAATAATTAAAATAAAATAATAAATAACAATAATATTAATATGAATTATTAATATTATATAATTGTATTATATAATAATAATTAGTAATTAAAATAAAATAATTTTAGAAAATAATAATAACTTGCTCCCTAGAGATAGAGAAGCTGAATAAGAATAAAAAAGTTTTCATACAAAAAATTATTCTGTTCCGGAAAAATAAAGATTTTGTGGGACGGTATCGCACTTTAATATACGAGTTCTTACTGAAAGATGTATCAAGAGCAGAAAGATATATATGTTTATTTATAAATAAATAAAAATAATTTTAAGAGATTTCGTTTCTGATTATACGACAAAAATTTGAGTAAAAAAAGTTTATAGAAGTGGGCTTTTGTAGAAAATGGAGATTTAAGATTTTAGGTTGGAATTTTATTGATGGTTTGATGCTCAAAATGTGGGAAATAGTTTTATTTAATAGCCTTTTCTTTGAAAAAATAAGTATTTTATTATTTTCTGTATGGAAAAACTTTTAGGAAGAGAAATGAGATTTCGAACAAATCTATTTAACAAAATATGTATTCGATTTTTCAAACATTTTTGTATGCAAAAACACCATTTTCGGAAAAATGCTGGTTACCTACTTCTGTTCTGCAACCCTTGAATTTTTAACTAAAAATAATAAATTTGAAAACAAAAATGAAATAGTTGCATTATCAGTAGAAAACATTAATTTTCTACTAAAAGAAAAACGAATTTTCCACAAAATGGTTAAATTTTCAATCAACGAAATCAATTTATTTGAAGTTTCAATTAATGAGATAACTTTTCTACCAAAAAAGCCGAACTTTCGCCTGAAATAGATAAATTTTCAACTTGAAATATAGTTGAATTTTCAACAGAAAAAATATATTTTCAACCAAAAATTAGTATTTTTTAGTTTTATTTTATTAATTGTTTTTATTAGTTTTAATTTCAATAAAAATGTTCAATTTTTAGTAAAAAATTTTTTTTCATAAAATTGATAAGTTTTTAGCAAAAAATAATAAAAACGATTTTTCAACTAAGTGGTTGAATTTTCAAACAAAAAGAAGAATTTTCAACGGAAAGTGCAATAGTTGATATGTCAATACAAAAAGATTTGAATTTTATACCAGAAACTATTTAATTCAACTAAAAAGACGAATTTTCAACAAAATAGTGGTTTCATCTGTACCCAAATTAATGAATTTTCAACAAAACGGTTGAAAATTCAACACTATAAAAATTGCTTTTTTTCCAGAATGGGGTCGGCGTTAATTTTTTGATCAAAAAATAGTTATTACATGATACATCCAAAATAAAAAATCAAGAAAAATATTCTTTGTGTTCGCAGCTCTGGATTTCAGTCATTTACAGGGAATCGTGTTTGAAATTTTAATTTGAAAACTTTGGGAATATTTTTGAAGCATGTTGAATTCTTTGAAATCTTGAAAACTGATGTACACACAAAATTCGAGTGATCATCCCCTCGAACAATTTGAACCATTCAAAATAATCAGTTTGCTATAAAATAGTGCAAATTAAACTAGGAACTTACAGTGGAATTATTCTGAGCCTGGTTTTCGAAGAACCATTCGGCTTCCGATTCCGGAGCAGGGATTGTGACTTCCTTGACTGGAGCTTCTTCTGGGGCTGCGACAGGTACAGTCGAGGCTGGGGCTGAGCTTGGAACCTCCTGGGGATTGCTAATTGACTTGGTCAAAGTTCCATAAACGGCTAGAGTTATCGTTGTGTACCAGCCACGGAGAACTAATCCGTCTGTCGGAATTTGTTTGCGTTCACATTCAAGTTGGATGTGTATATTCTGCTTGTATTCCAAACCTCCTAGAGATTCGAAAGTCGATGCTCCTGGCTTGCTCAGGTCATTCACGAAAAATTCTATTTCAAATTGAGAAGGGTTCGTGGCTCTAAAAATAAAATTTATCCAGTCACTTGAAATATTACAAATTTCATATCATATGATATAATGCAATTTAAAATAATGCTCCGTTTACAAGGCGCAATTCTAAAATCTTTTACTTTACAAATTTTCCATTTTAGGTTTTCATTTATGAGCGTACATTTTCAGTTTAAAGAATTTTAGAATGCAGTTTTGAGGACTTAAACAATAATTAAAAATTAGGAGCGTTTGACTTTCAGAATGTGTGATGAAAAAAAGTTTTCATTTGATCGAATAAGAATATTAATTAATTATTAATTTTTTTAACTGAAGTTTAGTTCGAGTGTTGTAAAATTTAAAAATAATTTATTTTACAAGACGAATCTGAAGCTTGTAAAAATTAAATACTTTACAGATTTTAAAGTTAAAAATTGAACGTCTTCCATTCGAAAGCCTGCCATTTAAAAATTTTAAACTTCCGATTAAAACTTTATACACTGTTCTCAATTTTTAAATAAGTTCCCGTTAATATATTCATAATTAAACGCTTTTATTCAATTTCAATTCCTATTCAAATATTGTTTCAGTTTAAAATATTTCTCGAATTGGGACAGGAACTTTTTGCTTATTACATTTGTACTTTGCATTTTAAATATTTTTATTCAGTTTGAAACAAGGAAATTTGATTTTTTTGTTGAAATGGCAGACATTTTATATTTTAAAGATTTTTATCGACTTGGAAAGGAGCAAAATTTGGTTTTTACTATTTTATTAATCAGAAGAAGCCCTTTTTATTCTAGCAATTTTTATTCAGTTGGAAGGCATGTAATTTAAGTTTTTTTTTCTGAAATGGAAGAGGCAATTTTTCTCTGTTTGACATTTTTATTGAGTTTGCGGAAAGAATTTTTTTCATTTGTCTCTGAATTGGAAGTGCCACATTTTTTATTTTAAACATTTTTGTTGAGTTTGAAGGGTTGTAATTTTGATAATGTATTTTTTTTCTGAATGGGAAGAGCGATTTTTGTTGTTTACATTTTTTTTCGAGTTGGGAGGTTCAAAATTGTAGTTTTAATTTTTTTTTAACTGGAAGAAGGAAGATTAAGTATTTTTTTATAGAGTTGGAAGTGACGATACTTTTTTTTCCTTGATTGGAAGACTTTTATTTTTATTGAGATCGTGGGGCGAATTTGTTATTTACCATTTTTTTATGATTTGCTGATTTGATGCTTTAGTGTTTAGTTGTATGGGAAAAAAGTTTGGTTATCAATTTTTTCGGAATTTGAAGAGGCATTTTTTTATCTTTTCATTTTTATTGAATTGGAAGAAATGCAATTTTTTTTCTGAATTGGATGAAGGATTTTCTTGCTTTTAAGATTTATATTGAGTTTATGGGACGAATTTATTTTTAATTTCTTTCTTATTTCGCGATTTCATTATTTAGCTTTGAGTTATAAGGGAGGACATTTTTTTCAATTGTTTCAAAATTTCAAGAGGCCCTTTTTAGTTTTTATCATTTTTATTGAGTTCGAAGGAATGATATTTTGGTTGTTTTTTTCTGAATTGAAATAGGTTTTTTTTTATCTTTCCAACATTTTTATTGAGTTTATTTGACGAATTATAGATTTCCAACTTTTTTTCTGAAATTTGGTCTTTAACATTTAACATTTGGTCTTAACATTTTTATTAAGTGTACGGGCTAAAATTTTGATATTTTTAACATTCAGCTGAAAGGTGGGCACTTTTTGTTTTCAATTCCATACTGAATTGGAAGCGGAGCATGTTTTATTGTTAACATTTTTGTTCATTTGGATGAAGGAAATTTAGGTTTTCAATTTTTTTCTGAATAGGAGGGCAATTTTGTTATTTTTGAGATGCCTATAGAGCTGGAAGAGATGAAATTTGGCTTATTTATTGTTTTTTTTTAACTGAGACTTTTTTGTTTATAAGATTTTTAGCGACTGGGACTGATGGAAATTTTGTTTTACATTTTTATCTGAGTTATAAAAGGGGCATGATTATTTTTTATCAATTTTATTAATGTTAGTTAAAAGAGAGGATTATTATTAATTTAGAGAATTGAAATGATAGCATGGATTTATACTTCATTACAGGAATCTTCGACTTGTTCAATTTATAAATATTGAAAAAATGTTATTTTGCAGTTTAATGGCATTTAATTTAAAATGCTTCAATTGGAAAGTGTGAAGTGCCTATTCAATACTTGAAAAATGTTGGGCTTTAAATAATCATTTTTCAAGCTTCAATTTTAAAAGTTAAAATTTTAAGAGCTCCTCTTTGAGTGCTTTAATTTGCAGTTCAATTTTGATTGCTTCAAATTAAACAAAGAATCAGTTTTAAAAGTTCGAATTTTTGATTTCGATGACCGTGAAAAATTTTTGCGAACAAGAAATACCCCGGCAAATGAACTATAATGTTCACTTCGTCAATATTTCGAAATGAAAGAAAACTGAAAAATTTAAAATATAAAGTAATTGATTCATCTCTAAAGAAAATTGTTTCTTTTTATGGCATAAAAATATATCAGAAAGGCGGAAACAAAAATCGAAATTTTGATGTAAATTTAAGCATGAACACTTGATTTCAACATTGAGTAAAATCACTATTATGCTCAGACATGTAATTCTGAATATGTGCAAACGATGATAATCTGCTTTTGCAGAATTTTATGATTAAATTTCCCAAAAATGAAAATAAACAAAAAAACATTTCGGAGAAATTTGAAATTTTTACTTAGGTTTCTACTGTAGATATCCGAAAATGTACACAACGAAGGAGGAAAGGTGTAATTTAATTAAATTTATGATGAAACATCGAGAAAAATAAAGTAACTCACCCAAGACGAACGCCTCCGGGAAAATCGGCCTGAACTCGCGCACCTAGTGGAATAATCCTAACCTCACTTATATACACAGGCTTTGGAAACTGAACCAAATCCAAATTTAGTTCCTACAAAACAGAAAAAGGCTAAGTTTAGACACTGCAAAAAAGTAATTATAACTCAAAATCGATTATATGAAACTCGTATACCTCTGAAATGTCATGTGAAAATGTATCAAAAAATAACAGTTCAATATTATCCATCTTAAGCACTTTTTTTGTCAACTTATTACTAAAAACATCGGCACTTCACGTCAAATTATAATCACAAATTTATTCCTATGTTCGAAACCCAGAAAAAGCATTTCGAATTGTTTCTTTTTACATTTTTTATCACTCTAAAATCAAAAACGACGGAGAAGCGTCATTTTTAATGTTGCTTTCTAGCAGAAGTTGTTTTCCGTTCATTCCGAATTACTAATTGGTTAGATTCTTAAATACGGACCAATCACTTTGCGGTACGACTAGAAATGACTACACAAAATTATCGGGTCCCGGTTTTGAGGTTAGAAAGGTTATGTCGGCATGACGATCAGCAACGTTAAATGCTGAATTTTTTCTCTTTATTTTTGACTTTATATGAAAGTGTTGGACAGTTAATATATTAAAAAAATGACACAAGAAAAGCCCTGTCGAACTTGTACGGATTTTAAGACATGGGCGAAGATTCAAAAAAAGACTTTCGATTCGGAAAAGGTAAGGGTGTTTGTTGCAAATCCAATGAGATTTTCATCGTTTTTAAACAAAAGTAAATTTTTTGGGTGACATGCAATATTATTTTCAAATTTATTTCTTATTATTTTTAGAATACAATTTTTTATTTATGTAAAGTTTTTTGTTTGTTATTTTTTATAATAAGAAGGTTCTTTAACCAAAACTTCTTTTTATTATTCAATATATTAAACACAATTTTGTATGTAAAAAATTTGGTGCTATAATTATTGAATCATAAGAATATTTTATAGAAATATAATTTTTTATGCTGTAAATACACAAAACTAATCGTATGGTTACTTTTCTTTTTAATTTCACGATAAAATAACTATTATACGTTTTTTACAACTTCGATTTTTCATTCACATTAAATTACAAGATTACATATGAGAATACAGAAGATTAAATGGGATTACATAGTATTACATGGGAAAACATAATATTACATCGAATTACACGGGATCATACATGAGATTGAACAAGATTTAATTTCTGAATTAATGCAGAAATATGATTAATATTTTTAATTTTTTCTTGGGTTTCTTTTCATACCAAAACTTAAGTATCTGGAAAAAAGTTATCTATGACTTTAAGTCAAATATCACCAGTCACGTGTTCTGAAAGAAAAAACATAATTGCGTATAAAAAATTTTAAATGTGCGAAAAATAATTATTTTAACAATATTTTTTGTAATTAAATTTTCTGTTACAGTCGCTGCTTGCCATTTTTTTTGAAATAGTTGAATTTAAATAATCACGACTACAATTTATGGAAAAACATTCTCTGAAACTCTTCGGTTTCCAGTTTGAAAAAGTCTGTAATCTTCAAATATAGATATTTATTTCAAAAATATATTTTTTTAAATTGTTTTAATTGTTTCGCCATAGAAAAATGTTCTTTCAAAATTGATAACAGTCGAGTTGTAGAGAATTTTTCTCACTAGAAATTAGGCCGTCATTTATTATAATTTAAGCATTTTTGAAAAATTGGTAAGAAAAAATTCAGTTGAAAAAAAGTTGTTAAAACAAATGATTTTGTTACGCACAATTACCTTAAGTTGTGTAATTGCTTAATTGAACAATTAAGTTTAAATGTTATTTCTTTATTTTTAAGGAAGCAAAAACTTTTATTTACAAATTTATAACTATTCTTTTTCCTGATAAAATTTAAATATATTTAAAAAAATGCAATCTTATCACTTAAGGGCATGTGACACAGCTAAATACCTATATTACCGACCACAGTTTTTTAGTTCACTGAATGTTTTTTTGAACCTAAGAACTTTTTTTGTAAGTAAAATATCGAGCTGAAACTTCGGGAAATGTATTAGTGTGCAATAAAGTACGTTTATG
>NC_046662.1:23581740-23619375 GCF_010883055.1 Belonocnema kinseyi | reverse complement strand
TCTAGAGGTTTCGTATTTTCGTGTACAACGTTACCGGCTGATGCCGTTGGAATTGATTCTTAAAATATATTTTTTTACGTCTTTTATTATGAAGCTGTGTACTTGAACGTAGTTTTCTTTCGACTCTTGCATTTCTAAAAGTTTGAGAACGATATTTTATGTTTAAAAAAAGTTCGAACGTTCAAAAAATGTTGAGGTTCAGAAAAAAGATGAAATAATTTTCAGTGAAGTTTCTACCAAAATGCAGTACATAAACGTACTCTATTGCACTCTAATACATTTCCCAAAGTTTCAGCATGATATTTTATTTACAAAAAAAGTTCTCAGGTTCAAAAAAACATTCAGTGAACTGAAAAACTGTGGTCGGTAATATAGGTATTTAGCTGTGTCACATGCCCTTAAGGAAATTTTTTTTTATAAATTAAGGGCATGTGACACAGCTAAATACCTATATTGCCGACCTGCCTTTATCAGTTCGATGAATGTTTTTTTTTTTGAACATAAGAACTTTTTTTGTAAATAAAATATCGAGCTGAAACTTTGGGAAATGTATTAGAGTACAATAAAGTACGTTTAGGTACTGCATTTCGGTAGGAACTTCACTGCAAATTATTTAATCTTTTTTCTGAATCTCGACATTTCTTGAACGTTCGAACTTTTTTTATACATAAAATATCGGTCTCAAACTTTGAGAAATGCAAGAACCGAAAGAAAACTACGTTAAAGTACAAAGCTTAATAATAAAAGATGTAAAAAAATATATTTCAACAATCAATTCCAACGGCATCAGCCGGTAACGTTGGAAATGAATATTGATTATTGAAATTTTTTTTTTTACATCTTTTATTATTAAGCTTTGTACTTTAACGTAGTTTTCTTTCGGCTCTTGCATTTCCCAAAGTTCAGCACGATATTTTATTTAAAAAAAAAGTTCTTAGGTTAAAAAAAAAACATTCAGTGAACTGATAAAGTGAGGTCGGCAATATAGGTATTTAGCTGTGTCACATGCCCTTAAATTTGTTTTAAATGTTTAAAAAGTATAATTTTTGAATTTTTTTGCGGGAAAATGAGACATTGTTAATTGGTTGTGAAACCGGAACTATGATGTGGCATTTATTTACACAGTGAATAAAAATAAAATATTCGAATAAAGGTAGAACAAATATAAGGAACACAAAGCCTATAAAGTTACCATAATAAACAAAATTATATTTTTGTTTTAAGCACTTTTACTTCATTGGTTTTTGGTAAGTGCATATCCTAAAATCTTTCAAATTTAAAAATTTTCTTGGAAAATTGATTAAAATACCTTGAGCGCTTTTGGAATTACTTAGAATCATTGAAATCCTCGAAAAACTTACAAAACCAATTAGTATATGCAAGGAAAAACTTTATTTCATCGACTTCTTCCAGACTATTTATTGAGCAATGTACAATAATATCGTTGTTTCGGAATCAGACTGGTTCCCTCATCAGATTATCTTAGGTAATTTCGCAGAAATTTATGGATAAAATTGAAAAATCGGCCTGATTCCGAAACGTTATTTATTATTGTACATTGCTAAATAAATAGTCTGGAAGAAGTCGAGGAAATAAGGGTTTTCCTTACAAATACTAATTTCTTGCTTCCCAGACGTTAAATTAGGAATTCTTACATGCCGAAGTTTTTTTCATAAATTATAAAACCAAGTTTTTAAAGCTTTACAAAATTCCTTGGAATTAAAAAAAATACCTTTTAGTTTAAGTATTTTTTTATTAGTACTTCAAAGTAAAGGAATAAGTTGTAAATTTCTTGGAATCTTTTTAAATATCATAAAATCATTAAGATTTATTAACATTTTTGATAATACCTTTAATTGGCTGAATACCTTTGAAATCCTACAAAATTCCTCAATTATTTTGAACAAATTCTTTCAAAGTCATATTGTATACAAATATTATGAAATCCCGTGAAATTACATGAAATCTGATATTTCCTGAAATCCTGGAAAATATATCAAAATAAATTGAGAATTTTTTAAATTCCTAAAAATCTTCAGAAATTTGATAGAATTCTTTAGCATTTTTGAAAATATTTTAAAACTGTATTGGGAATGGTTAAAGTGCGATGCGCCATCATACCTAGAAGGAATAGGTACGATTTTAAAGATGCATTTTAATTTGTGCATAAAATTGTTTTAACGATTTTTTTTGTGGAGCTTAAAGTATTTATTGGATACTTAGATGGGATTTACATATTATACAGTCAAAAAACACATTTTTGGACAGAAATATTTGTCTAAAAAAAAAACAATTTTGTTCTATTTATTGTGATTTTCAAAAGATTATAAACTTAAATGGACTTATATTAAAGCAAACATGAACTCAAAGTAAATTTTTATTGATTTATAAATGAAATATTTACTATTTAGAAATCCGATCTAAAAGGTGGGTTAGAATTCGTATTTAAATTCCATTCGTCTGTTGTTCGTATTCTTTGCATAATCTAGATACAATTTCTCGCTACATACATTAATGAAAGTTTAAATAAGATTACAATGAATTGAAACACACATCAAAAAATGAAATAATTTTTTTTTAACCCATTTGACAAAAATGTGTTCTTTCACTGTATAAAATGGAAATTATATTTAAAACAATTTATTTTTGATGAAGATTTGTTTTCAGTATTCAATCATTGTTTTATACTTCACAAAACAATCGTAAAAACTCTTTTGTGTAAAAATTAAAATACATCATTAAAATTGTACCTACTCTTTCTAGCTCAAGGTTTCGACACCAGGTGGCGAAATGGTAGACCATCATTTCCAATAGGTCCTGTAAAATTGTTTCACATCTTCCAAAATGATAAGAAATTCTTTACAACCGCATGTAAATTTCATAAAATCATTAAAAATAATAGAAATCCTTTTTTATCTCTTCAAATTTTGTAAAGCTTTTAAAAATGCATTGAAATGTTTTAAAATATTTCAAATTCTTTGAAGTGAATAAAAAATTCATCGTCATTTTTAGAAATATATTTTTTTAAATTCTTTGGAATCACTTCCTAAGATATTTCAAACCGTTTTGAATATTTCTGAATATTATTGAATTATTTTGAAATATTTTAGGGTATTTTAAAAGGTTTCAAGGCATTTTCAGATATTAAAATATTTCAAACGATCTGAAAGATTTTAAGTGATTTAAACCAATTTTAATTGGGCGGGGGGATTCATTAGAATATCGGAATATATGGATTATGGAACGATTTTATAGGACCTAAAAGGTTTTAGGATTTATTCAAATATTCCAAAGAATTTTATCAGATTTTCTAGGATTTTATCGGTTTTTAAAAGCTTTCAAAGTATTTTGATCAAGGCATTACAAAAGATTTTTAAGAATTTGAAGGATTTTAGGATTATTCAAAAGATTTCAAGAAATTTGAAATTAATTCCAGTAATTGGAAGAATTTCAAATAATTTGAAAAGTTGTATGATATTTTTAAGAGATTAAAAAATGTCAAGGGATTTCAGAAGATTCAAAACGATTTGAAATATTTTCTAGCATTTTACGATATTTAATAGAATTTCAAAATAATTTCAGTAACTTAATGGGATTTAAAAAGATTAAAAATATTTTAGGGGATTTTAAAAGATTGAAATGCATTTCCAGGGACTTAAAAAAGTTTAATTCATTCTGCATCCTTTTAAACTCGCCTTGAATTCTTCGACATTTCAGAAAAATTTCTTGAATTCCTTTGAATTTGTTTAAACTCATTTCAAACTTATTGAATTCAATGACTTTCTTTATATTTTATATTTTTGATTTTTTTCAATTCACGTTTCTTTTATTCACCTTGAACTTTTATGAATTTTATAGAGTTTTTCTCATTTCCCATAAATTCCTGTAAACTTAATTCAGCTTTAATGAAATCAATTGATGTTTTAGGGGTTTTCAATTTTTTTTTCAATTCATTTGAATTATTTTAAATTTTTCTTGAATTTTGGTAAAATCTTATGAATCGAATCATTTTAAATTCATTTTAAATTCAAAAGAATATTTTAATTTAAAGTTTATAAAATAATTATTTTTCATTCTTTTAAATTCATAAGAAATGAGTTACTTTTTCAGTTTAAATATTCCACTTTTTCACTTCTTTCAAGTCAGATAGGCTGTGGTAAGTGGCAACCCTAAGAATAAAAATAAAATATTAGCGAATTTTGAAATTGAATTTTTTCGATATAAGACAAAATATTATTCGATCAAAGATCTCTCTGATTCAATACATATTCCAGTAAAAACTTTAAGCTGCTTTTGAACAATTTTAAATCTAATAATGGATTTGAAGAAATAAAGTACATAAAAACATAAGAATCAGTTTCGGTATTCTAGCAAACGAAGGAAGAGAAGCCATCAGAAGCAGCAGCGGCCGTTCGCAAAGATTGTCCTCTCGACAAAGATGAATTAGGTTCTAAAACATGGGCATTTCTTCACACAATGGCAGCTTATTATCCAGAAAAACCTACGATGGACCAGCAAAAGGACATGAGTACCTTCTTCTACATTTTCTCAAAATTTTACCCCTGTGCCCCCTGTGCCGAAGATTTTCAAGTACAATTAAAAAAAACTCCCCCAAAAACATCATCGCAGAGTCAATTAAGTCAGTGGCTCTGTATACTTCACAATGAAGTAAACAGAAAAATAGGAAAGCCAGAATTCGATTGCAAAAACGTAGATCAAAGATGGAAAGACGGCTGGCTAGACGGTTCCTGTGATTTGTGATAATTTCGAATAATTATTTAGAGAGGATATTTAACAAAATGTAAACTTGGTGTAAAAGTTGTATAATTTAATCGTGTGTGAGACACTAGTAATTTTGATTATTCAGACAAGCGACATAATTATGTCGAAGGCACGAAGAAGCTTCAATGTACATATTTTATACCTTTCATAAAAATTGTTCCCACTTTATATTATAAGCAAAGAATTACGTTTGCACATTTGCTTTATCTTTCTCAATAAAGCTCGTTATTCTGCTTCTAGCAGGTCTAGAGCACTGGGTGCTTAATAATTAACGATTGATATAATGATCAATGAACATTGAACATTACGAATTTTGTAAAGAGATATATAAAACGTATGCAATTTTCATTAAACGAGATATTCTGAATAGTATCAAACCCAGTATTCCGCGATATTAATTGTAAATAAACTACTTTCGAACGTTAATCAAATTGGATGTATTGTTTCATATTTTTATCACAAGTTTGAACCCTTTTTCAGTTCCATATTGAGTTTAATTGTTTAAAGAAATGACAGTGAATTTATTTTTTTGCCCAGAATTTTACAAACTTTTAGAACAAAAAGCTATTGAATCAAATAACACAATGCAATTTAAAAGAAGTTAAATTTCAACTTTTTTTGAATATTTAGTTCAGTTGCTAACTTTTTAAATTATGAAATCAATTAGTTCACAATGCGCAAATGTGAAATCTTTTGATTAAATTTGTCCATTTTAAGTCTTTATTTTCAAGCGTATATTTTCAATCCAAAGAATTTAAAAATTCAGTTTTAAATATTTGCAAGGAGATTATCTGGATTGGGATTTTTTGAATCTCATAAATTCATGATGAGAGTCTATTGGATGATTATTAATTTCTCAAAATAAAAATTATTATTAATTTAAATCACATGTCAAAGTATGTAAAGAAAACACCTTTAACCCTTAAAGGGCACACTGGGTGCAAACCACCCAGCGACTTATTTGCACTTTAACAAAACGTACAAAATTCAAGAAAAGGGAACATATGGCGCCAGATTAACAAATGACATGAAAACCTATTTTTCTATGTTATTTTCACATAATTTTGATTTTTATAATTTTTATACGCAGTTTCAGATCAATAAAATAGTTTAATCACGCAAAGTACGGTGTTTCTTTTTTCATTGAATTGAAGGTTTTATTTTTCAGAATAAATACCTTTTTTTGGAACGAACACTATAAGACTAATTTTATTTTTGAACCGCCGTATCTCGAAAGTATTAAGGTAAAATTGTAAGTACAAATTTCAAAAACTTAAAAAGTTATGAATTTTAGAGTGAAAGAAGTCATTTTTTAATTTTTGTTCTAAAAAGGATTTTTTTAAACTATTTAAAATTTTAAAAACTGTTATGAAACCTTTTTCTCCCTAAACTAGATAGATTAAACATCATTAATTGATTTTCTTGTAAAAAAACTATCCAATACCGTCGGCACCGAACATGTTTGAATACCCTTAGGTACCTAACACCCAGTATGCTCTTTATGTAATTTTACGGAAGTGTGCTCTTTAAGGGTTAACACAAAATTGGTGTTTTCTTGAATATTCAACAGTTGAAAATTCGATCTTCAATTTTCTTCAATTTGCAACTTCTGAAAACTCAATTTCGTTCAATTTTTAAGTGTTTAAAATGCAAGAAAACGCGAATTTTGTATCTAAATAAGCGTAAAAAATGTAATATTTACATAATTTTATGTGACAATTTCAATCTATAAAAAACGTCATTTGGAAAAATTCGTTTTTTTCATGAATGGGTTGCCTTTTGCAAATAATATTTTAGTGAAATAATTGCCATTCAATTACCTCTCAGGGAATTTATGAGATTTAAAAAAATCCGAAATCTAATAACCTTCTTGTTTAACATTTAAAATCTAAAAGTAATTTAAATTAAACATTTTTCATAAAAACAAAAAAAAAGTTTGAAGTTCATCAATGTAAATAAACATTATGATTGATTTTTGAAATTAAACTGTATTTCCAGTATTAAAACTTGAACAAGAAGCGATATTACAGCCAATTTTTAATTCTTTCAAAATTAAAAAATGGAAAGATTTTAACGTTAAAAATTGAACTGTTGTAGTTCTCTTTTCAATAAAAAATAAAAAAAATAACTTTAAATTAATTGATTCATAATTAAACACTTTTATTCAATTTCAAATCCTATTCAAATATTGTTTCAGTATAAAACATTCTATTTTGAATCCAAACACTAAAAAAATTCCAATCAAAATAAAAACAGTTTTTTAATAATTAGAAAAATTTGACTGCTCATTTCGTGGCTCATTTTAAATGAAAAGTTATAAATCAAGTGTTAAAAATTGTAGAATTTGAAATTGAATTGTTTAAAATAGAATTCAAACTTAAAATTTCGGAGGAACAATTACTAATTTTAATCAACTAAAAATAAAAAATGCAAATTTTAATATAAAAATTGCCTGACATGATATAGTTGGTAAAATTGACAAATTTATTGATTCATTCTTCAAATTAGAGCATTGAAAATGTTAGCGTAGATTGATATTTTTAACCATACATTTTTAACTGTTCAATTTAGAAAAGTTAAAAATTCAAAATTCTGAATTAAATTTTGTTTATGCTTTAATTTTAAAAGTTTAAAATTCAAAAGATTTTCAATTTTAGTGTTTTAATTTTATTTTTGATTACTTCAAATGGAAAAACTTTAAGCTATAAGAATTCGAATTTTTTAATTTCAATGGCTGTGAAAAATATTTACATGCCATGTAAAAAAACGGGAAAAGACGAGGAATTTTTCCTTCGATTAAAACGGTCACCCTGCTAGGGCTAAATTATATGTTTAGTGTAAGAATAATCTTAGATATCGTTACAATTTTTTAAAATGATTTTTGGTTTCAAAATTTAAAACCCATTATTTCTACTACCATTATTGTTATGATTATTATTATTATGAAAGTTGGGTCTCAACTCAGTGAGAGTGAAAGCAGGAACAGCAGTTTGGCTTCTGGGTTCATAACTGTGACCTTGACCTTCACCACTTACTGGAACTACTTGGAAAGTTCTGATATGAAATGGAAAATGGACATTAGCAGCCGCTGGTCTTGTAGAGTATAAAAAGAAAGCGTGTCCCAAAAAGACCATCAACAAGGAACACCCCTTCGCCACACTTTCTCGAATCCACTTGTCCACCAAGAAAGTAACCACCAGCACCTGAAAATAATTTCAAAAATATTATAAGACTATCTTCTTCCAATCAATACTCAGAGAAGAACTTATATCGTATACCATGAGAGGATGAAAGAGAAACCATCCAGATCCAAGAGTCATGAGAAAAGAATAAAAATTGATCTTGCCAGCCGCTTTCAAGCTCGTCTTGTAACAGCAGAGCAGAAAGACTATCCAGGTCCAAATTTTCAGAGCCATAAGTCCATAGCCAGGAGGTGATTCGTAGATGTAAAGTATGAGGCCAGGATCGAAGACCTCTGACTGGTAGATGAAAAGGGTAAGTTGTAAAATTGTACTGAGCCAGATGAAGCCTAAGAGTCTCCAGACTTGAATCATAGAAAGGACACTTTTGGTGACTGTGAATCCCAAAGCTAGGAGCAAGAGCAACACCGTAAAAAGGGTTTCTGAAGAGGCTTCAAAGAGTTTTGCAGTCAGAGATGCTCCCGGAAAATCAATTCCCATGGAGGCTCTTATTGAATAAGAGTAGATTTCGAACATGAGGCCTATTAAATAAAACCAGAGAGAGAGCATGAAAATTTTGTAGGAGACGTGAAGAAGTTTTCTTGAACGCAGCTCGGTAGCTACAAAGACGCTGAAGATGATGAGGATGAAGTAGGCGATGGAAAATGCAATCAGCAGAGGCAGAATATCTGGAACAAATTTAAGGTTACTATTTTTATCTAAGATTTGCATTTTTTGGTCATTCTTGTCGGATCTAACCAGGGGGGTGCTTTCACTGTACTGCCCAATTCAAAAAATGTGTCACGAGAGTTGAAAACGGCCATGCGGCGGCGCTAGTAGTAACTTTGTTCTACAAAACCATACAGTATCATAGGAAAATTGCATAAAAATTACAAAATAAATATGAAAATGACTTTAAACTCATTTTTTCTTCATAGTGTAGAGTCAAGTAGTTAAATGAGACTTATTTACTTACGTATTATTTTGTTTAATATAGGAAAAAGCGGAAAAATTGACATAATTCAAATTTTTTAAATATGACATAGATATTCAGAAATTATAAAGAATAATAAAAAAATAAATAACGAACACACAAATGAATGAAAAAAATGCCGAAAATATATATTATTATCGAATTATAAAATTTTCCAAATTTCAAATAACAAGATTTTTAATTAACAAAAAATAAAATCCCAAATTTCAAAATATCCAAGACTAAAATTCACCGACTGCAGGACCGACTTTTAAAATAAACGAATTATCAAGTTCCCGACAAATGTTTTAATTCCCAATATTTAGAATTTTTCAATATAGTTAATTGATTATTAATTTATAAGTAATTAATAGAATTATAAATAAGGCAAACAATTTATTGAATCATCAATTAATAATTTATTAATTATTTTCGGAAATTTTAAATTTCGCCAAACTTAAATTACAGAAATAGAAATATTTATGAGACTATGTAACGAAGCTGAAATATTTTAACATTTGTATGTTTCCAAATTTAAAAAAATTACCTTACTTCTTTTAAATTTTCCCAGCAATTTTAAGAAAATTTGTTTATTCTCTTGAAAAAATTCAAAATTATTTTCAGTTCTACTAAATATTTCTTGAATTTACCCGATTTTTGTTTGTTTTTATTTTGTAATCTTACCATATTGAAACATTTTGCTTTAAAATATTCTAAACTATTTTTAGAAATTTTCGAAAATCGTTTGTTACGTTTAAAAACTTTTTCAATTTTCTCTTATACTTCATTGTTCAAAATAAAAAATTATTTAAAACTTCCACACGAATATAAGGAAAATTCTTCTTGTTTTTTAATTTTGTCAGGCCTTCTAAGCCTTCTAATTTCTAAAAATTATTCGAATTTTTTCTGCATTTTTTATTTATTCTGCAAGAATTTAAAAATTGCCCTAAAATCTTACAGCTTCTTCTTTGACCATTTTTGAAATTTTCTAAAATCTTTTTAAATAATTTCTTCAAATTAATTTTTGAAATAAAAAGTTATTTTAATTTTTCCTAGGAATCTGAAAAAATATCTTTCATTTTCGTGAAATTTTACAAAATTTAGAAAAAAACTTTACAAGCTTTATTTATTTTTAAATAGTTTCGAAACTTTTAAATATCTCTCAAACTCACTCAAATTTTTTCCAAAATTATGTAAATGACAAAATTGCAAAATTTTGCTTGAAAATCTTTCAAACCCTTTTTAAAAATTAAAAAATCTCTCATCAATTTCAAGAACTTTTTTCACATACTGACATAATTCAGTTTATCTAAAAAATTTGTAAACTTGAAAAATTTTAAAAAATGGTCTCAAGGTCTTCTATATACTTTTAATCATCATTTTAAAATATTAAAAAGTTTTAATTATTCTTTTTAAATAAAACCGAAACCATTTCTCCTCAGATCTTTTATAATTATTAAAAAGCTTCTAACTCTTTTATTGGGGGATTTCGGGCCATTTTCAACTCTCGGTGACAGGAGGCTGGATCGAACCGAAGATTTTGTTTTATCCGAAAGATAAATCAATTTTATAGCTGCAAATCAAAAACATTTTTATAGAGGTATCAGGATTCATAGGCCAAGATGCTCTTCAAAGAGGGTAAATGCGCAGGTTTTTCACAAAAATAGGAGAATACATTTTTCTAAATAACATTTTTTGAATACTAATGACTTAGTTCAAGTTGAAACGTTTTAAATTCATACTATTTCAAATTAAGATATTTCATTTTCAAAAATAGATGAAGTTTTAATCATAGTTCAAGTTTTAACACAAAAGATGAATTTTTGGCTAAGAAGTCTTGTATCGTCCGTCTGTAAACATCGTTCCAATTATGTGACATTTTTCATAAATTTTGGAGCCTCTCCAATATCTTAGAGGCTTCAATCAAAATTTTTTTGTTTATTTTTTGACTCAGATATGTTTTAATATAATAACTTTAAAAATTTTTTTTTGTTAAAACCGATATCCTTTTTACGACACTAATTATTAGAACGCTTACGCTCATACAATTTGTTATTAAATTATAGATTTTTATATCGACTCTTGATAAAGACCCGCAGTGTTGGTCGAAACGTTGAGGATTTTTTTAAAAGAAATAAATATGTTTTTCACATGTTATTTCGGATGCTTTTATTTTGATTTTATCATTGACCGTAAGACCGAACATTTGCTGAATTTAGCTAAAATACTGATTGAAAATTAAAACGGTCGAAGAAAGGTAAAACAGTTTGGATCTGCTGTATCTACAATTGTTTTGTATATTTGTTATAATCAAATAGTTGCATTTTCAATAATAAAAGAAAAAAGATGATTTTTCAGCCAAGGAGGTTGATTCTCCATTAAAAAAAAAAAACGCAAAAATTAGTTTTTAGCCAAGAATATTCATTTTTTATCAAAAAAGACTAATTTTCAAAGAGATAAATTTTAAACTAAATTTACAAATTATCAAATAAAAAATGAGCTTTTAACAAAGTCTCTCAACTTTCAACTAAGTTATTGAATTTAAGTTTTGATTTTAGAGAAAAAACAGTACATCTAAAAAGACGTCTTTTCAACAGAAAGGTTTATTTTTTATCAAAGAGATATATTTTCAACTACAATTTGGAATCTTCAACCAAAAGATGAGTTTTTAACCAAGTAGTTCAACTTTTAACCAGATAGTTGAATTTTCAACAAAATAAGAACATTTTCTAACGAAGAAATGAATTTTCTAACAAAAAGAGAAATCATGAGAGAAATATTTAACCTAATACATACAAATTTAAATTAAAAAGTTAGGTTTTTTATTAAAAAAGAACAATTATCAACCAAAAATTGAAGTCAATTTTTAAGTTAATAAAATGAACTTTCAACCAAAAAAGATACAAACAATTTTTTAAAAAAGTAATATTTTCAATCAAAGAGATGAATTTTCAACTAAAATTAAGAATTTTCATCTAAAAAACTGAATTATTAATGCAGTAATTCAATTTTCAACCAAGTCTTTTTCTTAGTTGAAGTATCTGCTCTTAGTTTTTTTGTGAAGAATTCATACTTTTCTTTGAAAATGTACCTATTTTATTGAAAATTCAACTACTTATTTAACAATGAACTTTTTTGTTAATAATCTTATTTAAAAAAATGGGTATATTTTCAACCAAAGAGATATATTCCTCACGGAAAAATTAATAGCCGATATTTCAATCAAAACAACTACTTGCTTGAAAATTGAACAGCTTTATTAAAAATTCAGTTTTTAAAAATTGAAGATTCATTATTTTAGTTAAAAATTCATCTCTTGGATTTAAAATATAACTGTTTTGTGGAATTTTTGTTTTTAAATTATTTTTTGAACTTAATATTTCACTTCCATTTGTGATTGATATATTATCTTTTGTAATAAAGCATTTAACCATTTGATTAAAATATAATGTATTGGGTTGAATATTTCTCTTTCTGGTAGAAAATTCACTTCTTCGGTAGAAAGTGTTATTCTTTTGTTGAAAATTCTTTTCTTTTGGCTTGGAAACTGAAAACTTGCGTTGAAAATCTATCTCCTTTGGTAGAAAATCAATCTTTATTGGTTAAAAATTCAACTATTTTGACAGAAAACTCAACTATTTGTTTAAAAATCAACCTTTTTGTTTAAAATTCAATTGATTTGTATAAAATTCGTCTTTTTGGATTAAAGATTCAACATTTCAATTAATTTTTTGTTACCACCAGTTTTGTAGAAAATTTGGCTTTTTGTATGAATTCGCCTTTATTTTATTCAATACAAAAATTTGTTTGTATTTAGAATTGAACTGTTTTATTAAAATGTAAATTGGTTTATAAAAAATTAAATGTTGTCGTTAAAAACTCGACTTTTTGACTTGAAAATTCAACTATTTAGTTTAAGCTGAACTACTAGGTTAAAAACTAATGTTTTAATTAATTCTACTGTTTTTAATTAAAAATAAAAATATTTTCTTGAAATATCAATTGTTACATTTTTCGTTGAGAATTCATCTTTTTGGTCAAATTCGACTTTTTTCTTTTGAAATTAAAATATTTTCTTAGTTGAAATATCAAATATAATATTTTTCGTTGAGAATTTATTTATTTTTAATTGAAAATTAAACTACTTGATTGAAAGTTAACGAACTGAAGGCGTAACAAAAATTATCTTAAAAAAAGGAGTGTGAAAAACATACTCAAGATTGATAAAAAGAGATATTTCGGGTTTCACTCGTGTAAAAAACTACGAATTGTTTGCCGACGTTTCGTAAACATTGCAGTTCACATCTTCAGGGCTGACCTGAAACTGAGGTATCAGGGGTCATGATGTTCTTAGGTATACTTTCTACGATGCCTGTGATTGGCCAGAGCGCCCCACCGTGGGGACTGGTCGAACTTCATTGGCCAATCAAGTCTTTTTTAAAAATCCGGGAAAATACTCAAGATTCTCCAGAAAGTCAATTTGTGCAACATAATAGCACAAAAAGATCTAAAATGAGAGAATTATGTTTCTAAACAACAGTTGCAATTATGACACACAACTTTATTTTCTCAAGTATTTGTTTTTTGCTCAAATTTTTGTCTTTTTAGCATGAAAACCCATCTATTTTGTTGAAAATAATATAATACCTACATATTAATTTAAAAAAAATGTATTGCCCTATTTTCCCCTTATTTTCGAAAAAAATCCCCCCATTTCCCCTATTTTTAGAGCATTTTGGGATGTGAGGTCTGTCAAAATACTGTTTGTATGTTCATTGTTTTATTTTAGGTGTAGAAGGGTGTAAAAAGTGTTGAAAATAGCGTGACGCAGGTTTTAATCGGCCCCGACTGTTTCAAAAGTGAAACTTTTCTTACAAAATTCATCAGCGGAGAAATGCTCTCTCCAGAAACTTCCGCGTGGTGCGTTTGTCAGAGACAGCCAATAGGTGACATTTAATCCATTTCGAGTTGTGCAATCTGATAAAGCGATGAACCACCACCGGGGTCGGGAGGATCGAAATTCCCTGTAACTGTTGCAGAAAACCTCTTTGGTTGTTCTGTTTGTGATGCATTCCGATGGAGCTGTTAAAAAAGGTTTCGCTGTCAAGGGAACAATTTGTCCATGATCTCTGTTTAAGACCTCTTCTTTCTGCAAACATGACTTCCTTGATGGATAAACACTTGGCCATTGCGAAGGGGAGTCGTAATACAATAACAAATTAACATTGGTGTCTTCTTCCAAGATAAATTTGTACTGGAATTTTCCCTTTTCGGAGAGGAAACAGAACCTTGCTAGGAAGGCCCAATTCTAAAAAAATTCAAATTCAATATTACTTCATAAATAATTATCTGGATCTTTCATTAATTTTTAGTTTTTTGGAAACACTAGTACGATTCACTTGTTATACATTATTTCAAAAAGTTATACAGAATTTGGTGAATATATTTTAATAACTGCAGACTTCACGTTATTCCACTTCTCTCCTTTTCCCTCCCTTTTTAAAGAACTCCTCTTTTTCCCCTCATTCTCGTTTTTTTCTCTCCCTTAAATTCAAACTGAATTAATAGAAACTAGTCATAAAAATCATACTTTTTTTCGTTAAAAGTTGATAATCATTTTTTTTAACGCCTACCAGTATATTCTTCGTTCAAAATTGATTTTTTATTGGTAAAAAGTTTATTATTTGGTTGAAAATTAAATGATTTTATTGAAAATTAAACTATTTGTTAAAAATTCATTCATTTCAGTACAAAATTCATCCTTTTAGATTAAAACTTTTCCTTTGGTTGAAAATTAATCTTTTCTAATTGCAAGTTTAATAATTTTATTTGAAATTTGCCAATTTTGTTTTAAAAAATCACCTTTTTCAACTATTCCGTAAAGAAATCGTCGTTTTGACTTAAAAAATCGACTATTAAGATGGAAATGAAACTGTTTTTGGTTCAAGTTAAATGTTTTTCTTTTAAAACTTCGATCACTGGTTGGAAATACAAATATATTGTTGAAATGTCGTCTCTTTTGCTTGAAAGTTCAAATATTTGGTTATATGCATCCGTTTAGTTAAAAATTAATTTTTTGGTGGAAAATTCGACTTAATAGGTTGGAAATACATTTTTCTTGGTTAAAAAATTAACTTTTATGTTGAAATTTTATCTTTTTGGAATTAAACTGTTTAACTTGAAAATTCAATTCTTTTGTTGAAAATGTTTTTTTTTTGTGTGTTGAAAATGCCACTATTTTGGTAAAAAATTTAAGTATTTATATATTCGCAAATAAGTTGTTTTGTTTAAACATTAGTATTTCTGAAATAAAAATGTTACATTTTGTAGAAAATTCATCTTTTTGGCTCGAATATTCAACAATTTGGCTGCATTTTTTACGGCAAAATCGACTTTTTTTATTAAAAATGTAACTTTCCTCTAAAGAAATCGTCTTTTTGACGTGAAAATTCAACTGTTTGGTTGAAAATGAACTCTTATGTTGTAAAATAAATCTTTTTTGGTTAAAAATTCAACTTGGTTAGAAATTGATCTTACTTGGTTAAAAATTAAATTTTTCATTGAAAATTTATATTTTTGGAATTTAGCGTAAAATGTTTTCTAAAATGTTCGTCTGCTTAGCTTGAATATTCAACTATTTTGTTGAAAATTCATTTTTTTGTGTGTTGAAAATGCCACTATTTTTGTAGAAAATTCAATTATTTAGTTGAACATTAACTTTTTTTGGTCGAAATTTTTTATTTTTTTTTATTTGATAATTCAACAATTCTGTTGTAACTTTTATTGCTGTAATGCAAAATTTTTCATTATTGAAAATCCGTCTTTTTTGTTTGAAAATTAATTTCTTTTGATAGAAATTTGATCTTCTTTAGTTAAAAATGCAACTTTCTGATTGAAAATTAATAATTTGTTTTAGTTGGGAATACTACTATTTTCTTGAAAATGGGTTCCTTTTTTGGTTGAAATCGACTATTCTTGAATCGAAATTAAAATCTTTATTAATATCAACTATTACATTTTACATCAAGATTCCATCTTTTTTGTTTGCAAATTTAACTACTTGGTTTAAAGTCGAACTACTTTGTTAAAAATTCAGTTTTGTTTTAGTTGAAAATTTATTATTTTAGTAAAAATTCATCTCTTTGATTAAAGTTTAAATATTTAATAGTATTTGGTTAAATATTCCTTTTTTTATAGAAAATTAATCTTCTTGTTTAAAAATGTATCCTTTTGATTAAAAATCCAGTTTTTTTATAATTATATCTCTTTTTAAAGAAATTAAATGTTTTTGGTTAAAATTGCAACTTTTTGATCCAAAATTATTTAGCTTTCAACTACTTTGTTGAAATCTCACCGTTTTTGGTTGAAATATCAACTATTTTAGTTTCCGCCGAGAATTAATTTCTTTAGATAAAATTTAACTGCTTGGTTGAAATTTGAATTACTTTGTTAATAATTAATTTTCTTTTTTTTCATCCTTTGATTCGAAATTTAACTATTCCTGTTTAAAGTTAATTTTATTGGTAGAAAATTGGTCTATCTTGTTTAAAAATATAATTGATACATCAATTATAAAATGAAATGATATAATAACATATTAATAAATAACAACAATAAAAAAATATAAAATAAAATATAAAATTTATACATCAATTTAATTTAAAAGCATGTATTTTCTTATTTTCGTAAAAAATCGTTCTATTTTCTCTATTGGAATAGCATAGTGGCCTGTGAAAACTGAGAATAAAAGTTTTTTTTATTTTAGAATTAAAATCAAGTTAGATGAAATAATTCGTGGTTTTGTTCCATGAATATTTTCATATTATTGACACAATAGATAATGAATATAAAAATAAATAAATAAGATTCGATCAAAATAAATAAATATAAATATTTATAAATGTTAAAAGTTCTTAAAATTGAATTACTGAACAAACTTGTTAATAATATAAAAATATAGTGACATGATTAATGATAAGAATCAAAGCAAGAAAAATATCGTGATACATTTTAACCTGTGACTTCTAAATTCATATTTAAAATTCAGTTATTATTTCAATAAACAAATTATTTACTTCACTAGTTAAAAGGTGACCACTCAATATTTTAGCGTCAGTACATGTAAATAGAAGAATGACACAGAACACTATAAATCCAATAAACATAGTTGAGTCCACATTACAATTTAAGTTTCATGACTGTAACGCGCGACTTTAGACATTCGTACTATTCTTTCTATCGACGTTTGTTTATATCATTTATATACATGTGTAGGGAAATCAATAATTTTCTAACTAATGTCACCACATTCCCAACTATCCCTAGACCTGCATTTCATTTATAAAAGTTTTCTCAGTAAATTCTCTTTAAAATATTGATTTTATGAAATCAAAGTTTATTTGCTAAAATGTAATCTATACTCCAGAATTATTTTTATGATTATTTCTTGGTAGTTTGTTTGAGAACATTTTTTTAAAAGCCTGATTAAATGATCGATCGAATTTACTTAGTATTTAAATTAGGGAACTAAAAAGGACTGACCAAAAATAAAAGATAATACTAGAATTGTTTTTAATTTCTTTTTATTCAAATCAAACTATATATAAAGGATTAGTAATATTTAAATCCTGAAACATGTTTTATTTTGTATGTTTTAAAAGAGATTGATATCCAGATTTTAAAGATTTCGATAGGAAGATTGTCGTGAAATGCCCCTAGATAATAGATCTAGGGATATTTGCTTCCCATTTTTTTCATAAACAACCTAACCTCTTTTTTGGCATTTAATGATTTATTCGACACATGTGTTTTTAATGTTTTGATCGGGTTTTCATAGTTTTTATATATAAAAATAAGGTGAAGTGTTAAAATACAGAATGACAATTACCGAGGAATCGCTCGCTGGTTTCAGAAGTAAGTGAATTTTATTTTACATACAAAATTACAGCTTGCGGCAGAAAAGATAACCTAAAACTTTCAGCGATCTCAAAATGCTTTAAATCCATGAAATTAAAGGATTAAATGCTTTTTTGTTTTGTTTTAATTTTATTGGTGAAATATTTTAATATACTTTTAAAGACTTTTACTTATTTTTATATCCGATCAGATGAATTCAGTTTTTTTACCATTTTCAAATTTCCTTATAATTTTAATTAATTTCACGACTTTGTATATCAAGAAGAAATGACTTCAAATCCTTTAAATTTCAAAGCGATTGAATTCTGAAGCTTTCGGAATCGAAAGTGCTGTTTATGTTCGAAAAGAGTGCTCATTGAAAAAGTACATTCATAATAATAAAAAGCGAATAATAATTTGAACTGAGTCTTTAAATCCAACAAAAAGTCAAAAGTTAATAAAATAATTTCGGAATTTCAAAGCTCGTGGATTCGATAGAAAATTAATTGTATGACCTACCCCTTCAAACGAATTTAAATTTGAAGGAATATATAAAAAATGTGAATCATAGAAATTCAAAATTTGTTAATGAATTTATTTAAATTAATATAATCATACAATTATAAATGTGTAATTAAATTGAACAAATAGTACAAAATTAATAGAAAAATGTATAAATTTTAAAGATGACTGGATTTGATAGGAAATCAATTTTAAGCCCAAGAATCTCAAAATAATTTAAATTTAGAGGAAAAAATAAAACAATTTTTAATGAATTAAAAGCCCTTAAATCGAACAAAAAGTCCATAGCTTATAGAATAATTTCGAAACTGCAAAGCTCTTGTATTGGATAGGAAATAAATGTTAATGTCTGAAATTTCAAAATAATTTAAATTTGAAGGAAGAAATAAAAATTTGAATTCTAGAAATTAAAATTTTTTCAATAAACTGAAAGCCGTTGAATCAAGCAAAGGCTTAAAGGAGTAGTTTCGAAATTTTAAAGCTCTTGACTTTAATACAAAATTAATTGTAAGGCCTGTAATTTCAAAATAATTTGAATTTGAATCTAAAATTAAATTAAAAAGTCTAAAATTAATAGAATAATTTCGAAATTTCAAAGCTCTCGGGTTTGACAAGAACTTAATGTTATGGCCTAATAGAATTTAAATCTGAAGAAAGAAATTAACCATTAGAATCCTAAAAATTCCAAAATTTGCAATAAATTAAAAACCCTTGAATCAAAAAAAAAATCCAAAGTTAACAGAACAATTTGCAAGTTTCAAAGCTCTTGCTTTTGACAGAAATTAAATTTTGGTAAATAACATTTCAAGGGATTTTAAATTTAAAGAAATAAATAACCAATTTTAATTCAAGAAATTCAAAATTAAATTAAAGAAAAAGTTCAGCCTTAATAGAATAATTTTGAAGTTTCTAAGTTCTTGGGTTAGTTAGAAAATAAATTATTGTAAGGCCTAGTATTTCAAAGGTTCTTAAATATAAAGTAATAAATAACCAATTTTAGTTCTAGAAATTCAGAATTAAATTAAAGAAAAAGTTCAAGCTTAATAGAATAATTTCGAAGTTTTTAAGCTCTTGGGTTTTATAAGAAATAAATTTTGAGGTCTATAATTTAAATCTTAAAAAAGAAAATAACAATTAGAATCCTACAAATTCGAAATTTTGCAATAAATTGAAAACTACACGAATAAAAAAAATATATGTATTAAGATATTAAAAATTAAAATCCTAGAAATTCCAAATTTTTCAATAAATGAAAAAGCTTCAAATCAAACAAAAATCCCATAATTAATAGAATTTCCAAATTTCAAATCTCTTGGGATTGATAGGATTAGAATTTAAATTTGACGGATTCACAATTTAAATTCTGGAAATGCAAAATTAAATTAAACAAAAAGTTCTAAATTAATAGAATAATTTTCAAATTTTAAAGCTATTAGGTTTGTTAGAAAACAAAGATTTAGGCCTAGAATTACAAAAGATTTTAAATTTGAAGGAGAAAATTAATCATTTCAATTCAAGAAATTCAAAGTTTAATCAAACAAATAGTCAAAACTTAATAGAATATTTTTTTTTATTTTCAAAACTCTTAGGTTTGATAGAAAATAAATGTTAAGGACTAGAATTTCCAAAGAATTTAAATTATAAAAAAGAAATAAAAAATTTTAATTTTATAAATTCAAAGATTTTACAGAAACTAAGAGCCTCCAAATCTAACGAAAAGTCCATAGTTAATTGAATATATTTTGGAAATTTCAAAACTCTTGGGTTTGATAGGAAATAAATGTTAAGCCTGCAATTTCAAAAGAATTTAAATTTGAAGGAAGAAATCAACATTTTTATACTAGAAATTTCAAATCGTTCAATGAATTGAAAGCCCTTAAGTCAAGAATAATGTCCAAATTTAATTCAGTATAATTTCGAAATTTTAAAGCTTTTGGCTTTAAAATAAAATATATTTCAAGGCCTTTCTTTTCAGAAGAATTTAAATTCGAAGGAAGAAATAAAAACTTGCTCTTTGATTTGATAGGAAATAAATGTTAAGTCCTAAAATTTCAAAAGAATTTAATTTTGAATGTAGAAATTAGCAATTTGAATCCTAGAAATTCAAAAAATGTAAATCAATTGAAATTCTTTAAATACAAAAGTCCAAAGTTTATCAAATAATTTCGAAATTTCAAATCTCTTGGATTTTTAAGAAAAAAATGTTTATGCCTAGAATTTAAGTAGAATTTAAATTTGAATAAAGAAATTAAGACTTTGAATCTCAGAAATTCAAATTTTTCAATAAATTAAATAATCTTTAAAATTCGAAGGAATAAAAATTTAACGGTATAACTATGAGAAACTTGCAAAAAAGTTATTGTTTTATTAAATTAACATTCTTGCCGGTAATAAAATTACTTCAGGTAATTTCTATAAAGTTCATTCTCAAGAAATTAATCCTACATCACAAAATTTTTTTAGTAATAGCATTTAATTTGACTTTTTTTAAAAGGTAGAAATGAATGTTTCTATTAGTTTAATTCTCATTATACTAAAATAATCTGATTATTATTGAAACCTCTTTTAGCATTATGGCTGCGTTACGAAGCAGGAGGTTCAGATCGAAACCAATTGTTCATAAAAGAACACTCAGGGAGAAATCAAGCTGCTGAATATCCAAGAGGACGAACGTTATTCGTAGTAAATATTCCACCTTATGCAACTGAAGATTCAGTGAAACATGCATTCAGCAAAAAGTGCGGACCTGTTAAAACCGTCACTTTTGCGACGAGTCCTGGAAACCCAGAGAAATTTACATACGTCGTTTTCGAAAAAGAATCGAGTTTAGACAAAGCACTTTCGCTATCAAAAGAAACAATTTTGAATCTTAGTTCCTCAGACAATCCTCTCTTTACTGGCTTAAAGAGTAAGTTTTAATTTTAAGAATTACAACAACAAAAATTATTTTTCAGTCAAAATTATATTTATTCGTTTAAAGTTAAGAACGTTCAAATGAATGAAATCTTTCTTCGCAGATTTATTTTATCAACAAATATTGTTTCAACTGCAATTAAAATAATGCATTCGAAGTCTATTTTGTAATTTGTCATTTCAGGGTGGTTGCTGGATCGGGAAATGACAGTGAATTTATTTTTGACCGGAAATTTTAGAAAAAAATCTGTCCAACTTTGATTTCAATCGCATTAATTAAATTTTTATCCTTTTCAATTATGATATCATTCAGTTTAGAATACGTGTTTCGAAAATCTTTTACTTTAATAATTTTTCATTTTATTTTTTAACTTCCATTTTAATTGAAAGAATTTCAAACTGCAGTTTTAAAGGCTAATTAGATTAAAAATTAGAAGCGTTTGAAAATCGAGGATTTTTGATTAAAAATATTCTTAGTTGATGAACTGTGAATGTAAATTAATTCATGATTTTTTAAAATTGAACTGTACTTCGAGATTTAAAAAGTGAATAATAATTGATTTTACAAGAAAACTCGGAATCAGTTCACAATTGAAGAATTTCCAGATTTCAACGTTAAAAATTAAATTGTGTAAATTGAAACGTTTTATTAGTTAGGCTAAAATATTACATTTTTAAACAATTGTATTTGAATTTTTTAATTAAGGAAAAGAACAATGACTTAATATCTGACTGTTTATTTAAAATCAGTAATTATAAATTCAATATTCAAAACTAAAAAAAACTAAACTTTTAACGTAACAAATTTTAACTGTTCTCTTAAAAAAATGTAATTTGTAAGTCAAATTATATAATTTTGTTGTATAAATAGTAATTTAACACTATTAATTTAAATCGACAATATTCGATTAATCCTAGCAAAATGTTAGCGCTAACAGTCCACGGCCTAATTTAAAACCAAATATAGATTTTGGCAGATTTCGAAAAAAAAATTTGCTGGGAAAATTGAAAATAAAATTTGACTTTGACAAATTAATTTTAAAAGAATGTTTAAAAATGTTTAGAAAGATTGATAAAATTATCAAAAATAAATGTGGAAGATTTTAAGGAATTTTTTTAATTGAAAGGATAAGAAAAAATTATTAGGAAAATTTTTTAGGAAAAAATCGAATCATTTTTAAAGATGTTTAGAAGTTCTGAAAATATCAAAAAAATTATGAAAATTTTGAAAAAATGTAAAGCAACATGTAAATTTTTGAAAAATTTAGAAATATTTTAAGGATTTTTATACTATTTAAAATAAATAGTCGTTTTAATTTTAATTTAAGAAGTGTCTAGTTTATAAAAAAAGTAATCTTTAAATTTTTAATGTTTCTAGATTGATCTTTCAATTTTGAGCATTCAAAGTGATAACATGGATTTATATTTTTAGAACTGAATGTGAATTGTTAAACTCTACAATTTATCAATATTTGGTATTGAACAGTTTGAACTGCATTTAATTTTAAATTGTTCAGTTGAAAAATGTTAGTAGCTTCTATGTTATACGTGTAAATTATTGGGCATTTAAATGCAAAATGTTGAATTAAAAAACTTTTAAATTTCAGTTTTTATCACTTAAATAGAAAATTTGTTGACTAGATTTCTATCTTTTAAATTTAATGGACCGTAAACAATTTTTTCGAACCGGAAATTACCAGGAATTTTTTTCTTTAATTAAAACGGCCACCCTGCATTTGCAATATAATTTGAATCAATATTTCTGTGCTATTTCTAGTTTACAAAGCCATCCGTAAATTCATTCTAGATAAATTTAGCAATGTATTTTTATTTATAAATGATTTTTCTAGAATGGTGTAAAGAATACAATGAATCCATATGCGACGAAACAGCCACGAAGAAGCAAATAGAGCAGTACATGGAAAAGTATGATCAACGAATCGCAGAACGTCTAGAAAGAGAAAAGGCAGCCGAGGAAGGAGACGCAGATGGTTGGATCCAGGTTACGGGCAGAAAAAAGCGAGGAGAATTCGCACTTGCTCGAAAAGAATCCACAATAAACAAACTGCAAAACAAATTGGAAACCAGTATTCGGAAAAAGCAGCTGCGCAACTTCTACTCATTCCAAATTCGCGAGGCCAAAAAGCAAAGTGAGTATTTCCCTATTTTTTAATGAACTTCTTTTTTTTCTGTCTTACACCTTGCAATGATTAAATTGATATTTTCAGACTTGGCAGAGCTTCGCAAGAAATTCGAACTCGACAAGAAAAAGTTGCTGCAGATGAAACAAACTCGGACATTTAAACCTTTCTGAAGTTGTTGAGTACTTTGTTGAGAAAATCATGGAAATGTTAAAAATTACTTTTAAGAAATTATAAGAATATTTTTAAACTCAAGGATCTTTTTTTGTAAACTTATAATATACAAATATACAAATAATCTAATATACAGGTAGTTTCTTAAACAGCTTTTGTCGAGTAAGTCTGCAATGTCCATTCGATCAAAAAATGCTGATAGGATAAAGATTGCAGGAGCAATAATAATTCCTCTGTAACGAAAAAATTGATTATAAGATTTTTTTATGGGGCCTGATGGGGCCGTGCATAAATTATATAATGTATTTTAGAAGGGCGAATCATTAAAAAACAAAATTTTATCAACTTGTTACAAAATTACAATATTTAGACGAAAGATGAACTACTTTGTAGACAATCCATATTTTTTTTGGTTGGAGATTCAGAATTTTAGTTAAAAATTAATTTTTTTGACGAAAATTGAAGTATGGTGTTAAATATTTTTTGTTTTCTTTGGTTTATAATTTAGCTATTCCATTTTATGTTAAAAATTCAGTTTTTTTGTGTGTAGAAAGTTAGTCTTTTTGGTAGAAAATATAACTTGAATTTTTTGGGGTAAAAAACGCAATTGTTTGTTTAAAAATTAATCTGTTTCAGTTGAGGATTCAAGTTTGTATGTTGATAAAAATATTTTTTAGATGAAACATTAACTAAAATTTGCCGTTGAAAATTCATCTTTCTGGGTTGAAAGTTCAACTACTTTGTTGAAAATTCGTTCTTTGTTTGTTAAAAATGAATTTTTTTACTGAAAATTAAACAATTTGGTTGAGAAATCAATGTAGAAAATTTGTCCTTTGCGGTAAATCTTTTTGGTTGAAAATGTAACTATTTAGTTGAAACTTTAACTGTTTTTAAGAAACCTTGTTTCTTTTCTTGAAATTTCAACATTTTGGATTAAATTGTTTTGTAGAAAATTAGCTTTTTGTAAATAAAAATTTAACTATTGTATTCTTGGTAAAAAATTCATATTTTTTAGTTTAAATATTCAAATGTTTGGTTGAAAATTAATTTTTGTTGTTGAAAATTCGTCTTTTTCGTTAAAAAATAATCTTCTTAGTTGGAAATTCAACAATTCAGTAAAAATTTGATATATTTTGTGGAAAACTCGTCTTTTTCGGTATTAAACTAATATTATTAGTTGTAAATTCATCTTTTTCGTTGAAAATTCAACTATATTCAATTCGGTGAAATTTCGTTTTTTTCTTTGTAGAAAATCAATGTTCTTGGTCGAAAATTGATCTTTTTGGTTAGAAATTGGACTATTTAGTTGAAACTTTTGCTGTTTTTAAGAAAGCTCATCTTTTTTGTTGAAAATTCAGAATTTTGGATGAAAATACAACTGTCACGTAGAAAAACTCGTCTTGTTAACTGGAAAATTCAACAATTTAGTAGAATAATCATTTATTTGGTAGAAAGTTGAACTATTTTGTAGAAAATTAGTTTTTTGTTTTGTTTAAGATTATTTTTGTAATAAAAATTTAACTATTGTACTCTTTGTAAAAAAAATTGATGTTAGTTTAAAAATTCAACTGTTCGGTTGAAAATTAATTTTTTTGTTGAAAATTCTTTTTCGTTAGAAAATAAACTTCTTAGTTGGAAATTCAACAATTCAGTAAAAATTGATATATTTGGCCGAAAACTCGTCTTTTTCGGTAGTAAACTAATTTTATTAGTTGAAAATTCATCTATTTAGTTGAAAATTCAACTATATGGTTCAAAATCTATTTAATTTGGCGAAAATTCATTTTTTTTTCTTTGTAGAAAATCAATTTTCTTGGTTGAAAATTGAACTTTTTGGTTAAAAATTGAACTATTTAGTTGAAAATTTATCTGTTTTTAAAAAAGCTCGTCTTTTTGTTGATAAAAATTCAACTGTTTAGTAGAAAAGTCACCTTCTTGACTGGCAAATTCAACAATTTAGTAGAATATTCATCTAGTTTGGTAGAAAATTAGTTTTTTTGTTTGTTTTGTTTAAGATTATTTTTTGTAACAAAAATGTAACTACTGTATTCTTGGTAAAAAATTGATCATTTTTAGTTTAAAAATTCTGTTTCGTAACAAAATTTATGTACTTTGTTGAAAATTCGTCTTTTTTCTTAGAAAATTAATCTTCTTAGCTAAAAATTAAACTATTTGGTTAAAAATAGATTTATTATTTGGAAAATTCATCTTTTTCGGTAGAAAATTAATGTTCTAGATTCAAAATTCAACGATTTATTAAAAAGTTCACCTATTTGATAAAAAGTTAAACTGTTTTGTAGAAAATTTTATTTTTTTAAGATTAATTTTTTCAAATACATATTTAACTATTGTATTCTTGTTAAAAAATCGATCTTTTTAGTTTAAACATTCAACTGTTTGGTTGAAAATTTATTTTTTGTTAGAAAATTAATCTTCTCGGTAGAAAATTCTACTATTTAGTTGAAACTTTAAGTATTTTCTAGAAAGATCGTATTTTTAGCTTAGAAATTCAACATTTTGGATGATATTTTTGTCTTTATTAACTGGTCAAACATTCTTTCTTGGTTGAAAATTCAACTCTTTGAAAATTAGCTTTTTCATTGGAAAATTCATCTTTTTTGGTACGCGGTTACAAATTCCAGAAAAGGATTACGTAATTTATGAACGGTCCCCACAGTTTAATGCCTAAGAGAAGAGATTTATGAATACTTACGCTTATTTCCATATATACAATTTGCAGACATAGCTGAACTAACAGCTTGCGCCAATCTTTCCATCGCAAGGTCGCGAGAAGTTGGTTCAATGTTGCTAAAAGATTGTAAAACCAGAGTCAGGGCTCGGGTCGTTGCTGCTAAATGTTGTGCGGAAATTGCGTGCTTATTGCTTCCGCTGCTTTTTAGCCTTAATACTGAATCCATAAGCAAATGTTGAATTTTCGAGTAGAGTTTCTGTTCGTCTTCGTTTTGTGTTGAGCCTTCTGCAGCAGTTCGCACTGGACTGAGAATACACCATCTAAAAAAGTAGGTTTAAACATTTTTAGGATTCAATTAATCTGAAACCTGTTCAGGCCCTCTAAGGATTCTTTGGAAACTTTTTATTTTTTTAAATCCCTTAAAATCCGTTGAAATTCTTTAAGAAACTTTAAAATCGGCCAGATTCTTTATAAATGCCTCGAAAACTTGTAAATCCCTTGAAATTTTCTGAAATCCCACGAAATTCTTTGGAACGCTTTAAAAATTCTAAAATATCTTTAAATTTCTTGAAATCTTTTAAAATACTCTAAACTCTTTAAGCTCCTTTGAAATTCCTTGACATTCAATCTGTAAAATCAATTGAAATCTTTTAAAAACACTTAAGTTCTATTTCTTGTTTTTTATAATCTTACAAAATCCTTTAAATCCTCATGACATTCCTTGGAATCCTTTAAAACACATACATTATATTCTTTTAAATTCTTTGATATCAAATTACTTTTTTTGAATCTATAGTCCTGTGAGATCTTATAAAATCGCGTATGTCTCGTAAAATAACTTGAAATGCTTTAAAATGATGTAAAACTATTTTGAAATTTGTAATATTTTTTTTTAAATTTTCATCAACAATTTTGAAAAGGATAAAATACTTTTAAATCGGATTAAACTTTTTGAAATATCTTAAAATCTCCTGAAATCTATTGAGATTCTCTAAAAATGGAGCAAAAACTCGTCAATCCTTTTAAAACTCTTCAAATCCGTGGAAATCCCTAGAATTTGATCGAAATTTAAGTTAATGTATTTCGGCATAGCTTTATAAAATCTTTTAAAATGGTTTGAAATTCGACGAAATTCTTTAAAATCCTTGACAGAAATTGCGTTAATTCCTTGGAATATTTTAAAATACCCTGCGCTCTTCAAAATTCCTTAAAATCTCGTCAAACCCTTGGTGATTCCACTAAAATCACGGAAAATTCTATAAAATCTCTAATATCCTTCGTAATTTCTTGAAAAATGATTAAATATTTTAAATCCATTGAAATCTACTAAAAACTGTTGAAATTCTTTGAAATCCCTGGAAAAATCTCAACTTTGTTCCTAAACCCTTCAAATCTATAGAAATTCCATTCAAATCCTTTGAAATCTCCTGAATTTTAGTAAATGCCGTCAAAATATCTTTAATTTATTTATTCTTCTGATGTTTTACGAAAATGTTTGAAATGCCTTAGAAATTTTCATCTCTTGTAATTTCTTATAATCCTACAAAATTCTTTAATATCTCTTCAAATTCCTCAGAATCTTTTAAAATACATACATTATGTTCTTTAAAATCTTTTTAGATTTTTTAAATCCCTTGAATCTTGCGAAATCCCTAGAAAATCTTTGAAATCCTTGAAATCTCGGAAATTAAAAAAAATCCTTTACATCTTTGAAATCTCTTTAAATTTTTTGTAATCATTTAAAATACCCTAAGTTTTTCAACTCTTTAAATTTGATTGAAATCACAAAGTAGTATAAGGAGACACCAGTATTTCATATACAAATTTAGAATTTTCAAATTTTGAAATTTATTTCAAACAAAAAAAATGTCTTATACCATAAAAGAAGAATTTTTAACAAAATACTGGAATTTTCAACAAAATAATTGATTTTTTAACATAAAAGTTCAATCTAAATTATTGAATCTTCAAGCCAAAAGACTAATTTTCTTTACAAAAATTGAATTTTCAATTAAAAAATATAACTTTTCAGCAAAAAATTCATTTTTCACGAAACTGATGCAATTTTACCCAACAAAAATGGAATTACAAACTAAATAATGATTTTCACTAAAAAGGGCGAATTTTCAACTGAAAAATATTAAACTTAAAAAAATGTGAGTGACATGTTATGTTAAGAAATTAATTTTAAACCAAAAAAAGTACTTCCCACTAGACAGATAAATTTCTAACCATACATAATCCTTTAATCAAGAAAAATTTTTTTCATTTTATTTGAAAAAAAAATTTCTTCTATAATAGATAAAGTTTTAAATAAAAATGATAAATTTTCAAAAAACAGTTGAATTTTTTGTTGAAAAAGATTTTAGTCGAGCTGTCAGGATTAAAATATGAATTTTTAAACAAGAAATAATTCTCTAGGAAAAAAAGTGAGTTTTCAATCCAAAAAGACGAATATTTAGCTCAAAAAGGATGAATTTTTAACAAAATAGTTGAATTCTCTACCAAATAATTGCATTTCTTTCCAAAAAATATTTAATTTTGTACTAGAACAGATGAATTTGTAATAAAAATGTCAAATTTTTTGATAACTGAAACTTTCATCCAGAAAATATTTTAGTTTATTTTTTAACAGCAAAATATAAATTTTCAACAAAAAGTAAATTTTCGACAAAATAGTGAAATTTTCTAGAAATTAGAATTTTCAACCAAGAAGTATGACTTTTTAACAACAAAAATTAATTTCCAACCAAACAGTTGCATTTTTATCGAAGAAAGAAGTAATTTCTTCTTAAGCAGGTGTTGTTAAAGCAGGCAAATTGTTCAATTTTAATCCAAAGAAGATTCCAGTTCACTTTTTAACACCAAAATAAGAATTATAAACAATTTATAAACAAAATTGATGTCTTTTAGAGAAAATTATGAAAATTTTAACCAAATAATAAAATTTATAACTAAAAGGATAATCTTCAGAAGAAATTTGTTGCGAATTTTCAAAATTCTAATCTGAAAATATTAACGTTTTTAACTTGTTATATTTAAAAAATTTTAATATTAAATTATTCAGATTCGAGATTCTTTAATTCAAAATAAGGTTCTTCAATTTTAAACGCTTTGAATTATAATTAAATGATACAATCTCAACTATTTTCTAATCAAATTATCCATTAAAAAAGAATTAGAATCTGAAATTCGTGATTCTTATATTAAAAATAAAATTGTTTCATTTTGTAAGCTTTATATAAGAAATTATACCATTTCAAAACGTTTCTTATTAGATTGTCTAATTTTTGAAATTTAATTTAAATGTGTACAATTTCTAACGTTTTTAATTACAAATAATACCATTTGCATAACTTTTATTTCAACGTTTTTTCGCAAGAGGCGCTACGAACGATGCCAACTAAATCCAAATCTATGCGTCCAAATTTTTCAAAAGCAGTAATTGTGATTGAAATTTCTAAAATCTATTAACACCTTGGAAATTTAAAAAAATCGCATATGTCCATACAATCTAATATTTCTTCAAAAATGTTGACAACTTTAAAATCATATGAAATCTGATGAAACTTCTTGAAATCTCCTAAAATCCCTTAAAAGCCTTTTGAAATCTAATAAAAACCCTTGAATTATGTTGAAATCCCTGGAAAAATTTTAATTTGTTTAAAACTCTTGAAATGCATAGGAATTGCTCTTAATATTTTTGAAATTCTCTGAATTTCTAAATATTGTAAAATTCCTGAAAATCCTTGAAATTGAGTAAATACCATATAAATTCCTTAAAACTTTCAAAATATTTTAAATGTCTTGAAATCTGAAATCTTTTAAAATTATTTGAAAAATGTTTAAATCTTCGAAATCGTCTGAGACCCCATAAAATCTCATGAAATCCCTGAAAATTTTATTTCATTTCATTTACTCGTCCCTAAAGTTCTCTAGAAATTCTTGGAAATTAACTAAAATACGTTGAAATCTTGGAAATCCTTTGATACTCTTACAAAATATCTTGAAAATTTTGTAAACCTTTAAACTCCTTGTAGATCCTATAAAATCGCGCAGATCTGTTAAAATCCCTTAAAATACTTTAACATCCCGTAAATTATCTTGAAATTTTTAATATCTTCTAAAATTTGTATAAAAAAAATGAAAAACATTGAAGTCCTCTGACATTAGATGAAAGTTCTTGAAATCTTTTCAATTCTCTGAAATCCCTTTTAATCTTTCAAAATACTGTAAAGGTTTTAGAACTATTTGAAATCTATTGAAATGTTTGAAATTTCGATTTTCGAGTTAACGGATCTTATCTTAGCTAATGAAGTAAAAAAAGTTCAAAAACATGTTTAAAGACCGGTTTAAGAAATAGTTGCCTAAGCTGTGATTGGAAAGAAATTAAGGGAAATTTTGTGATCTTTTCCAATTATTTCTGTAAATGCAATATAATTTACCTGATTTTCGTGCTTTTTTATATAAAATATGATTAACACATAATTCTGACATTATGTCTTCGGAGCCTCATCTTTTAACTGACCTCAGTTTTTAGCCAAATTCTTTTTAATTTATCGAAATAACTGGAAAATGTACAAAAATTCTCTTTAATATGAGTTGCATCTTCAAAAAAAAAGTCTCAACAGTGGCGTTAGTTCGAGGCTCGTTTTAGGACGAGTCTTCTAAACTTGTTAAAATAATACCTAAAAAGTCCGGCAATTGGAGTAATCGGCGTCATCGGAATTCCGCCGGTAGGTAATGCGGGATTATCCATAAGGGAAGTTAATAATAGACTAGGATTGTCATTAATCCACTCTCCAATTAATCTAAGAACCTCTGTAGGTGGATTTTTATCTTTGTAAACTTCGCCAATCGCTGTTAGGAGATTAGCAGTAAAATGTGGTGTGAGAATTGGGAGTTGTTGGAGCCTGTCGACGGATTTCGAAGTCAGAACGAAATAATCGTTCAGAATGTGTCTTGCCAATCCTACACTTTCTTGAGAAGTTGATCCCAGTTGTTGCATCCAAATTCCCGCAGCGTTGAGAACTGCTTTATTGTGAATTGTGATCGCTAAGGAGACCAGGTTTCCTAAGATTTTGTACCTAGGGCTCCCTGCTGGGTATAGCGATAAAAATAAAGCGTTTCGAACTGCTGGAATTCCACCTGGACTTTGAAAAAAATCGCTCTGCACTTCTATTAATTGCAATTCTTGTATCGCTGCCGGCACGTTTCGCTTTCTTCGTCTCTCGATTTCCCCAAAGACAAACTCTGACATCAAATCGATCTGGAGTTCCATTTGTTTTCCAGGACGAGTGCACAACTTTTCTGGAGAGAATAAGGATTCTGGTTGAATTTGAATAATTTAAGAAAAAGATATAGCATTAATATGAATATTGTATACCTACGCTAACGTGAACTCATCATTTATTGTATAAATAAATTCAGTTCAGGAAAATTAATATTTTAACTATCAAAATTAAATAAATGGCGAATGCAAATAACTGCAATTGAAAACATTTGAATTTAGAATTTAAACGTTAAACATTTTGTCGTTTCAAATCTAAATTTTTCAAAATTATATGTGTGTCAATTAAAACTATGGCTAAATAATTCTAAAATAGAAAAGGTTAAAATTGGAATAATGTCATGTTAACAAAATTCACAATTATTTGGTTTTAATTTAAATAATTCGAAACTGTATAAATTTGGATTTAGAATCTAAATGTTTAACTTTTTAATTTTTAATTTTGCAAGATTGTACAATTTTAAATTAAAATCCTTTATAGGATTGATCAAATTTGTATAATTAAAAAAATAAAGCCTTTTCAGACTTGACCTTTAATAATTTCAATCAAACTTTATAAATGAGAGAATTATAAATTAAAGTAGCGTTTAAAATTTAGGAATTAATCATTATGTTCAATTCGAATATATTTTGATGAAAATGTCATGTGTTTGGAAAAACTCAATTAAAATGCTTTAAAACTCGAAACCATTTGAGTGAACTTTTACAAATATTAAGAAAACTTTAATGTTTGGATTTGCACAATTTTCAAATCTTTTAAAAAAATTTAATTTTATTAAAATAAAATGAACTAAAATTAAGTAAAATAAACCTATAATCTTAAAATTTTTATAGCGAGCAATTTTGAATGTTAAATTAAGAAAAAACTTTACGTCACATACAATTTTCAGAACCATCGAAATAATGATTTAAGTATTTGAAAATATCTCAATTATTGTTATAAAATGTAGATACTGTAACGATTTAGGAGATGTACTTTTAAAGGCTGTTAAAAAATGTTGAAAAATTCTAATTTTAATTTTTGTGTTCGTTAAATTTCTAAAAAAGTAAAGTTCTTTTAACGACAAATGTAAAAGATGATATTTCAACCAAAAGAAGATGAATTTTCAACAAAATTGTTAAATTTTCAACAAAATAATTACATTTTTAACCAAAAAGATAAACAAAATACACGAATTTTAAACTAAACAGTTAGATTTTTAACTAAAAATTTTCAACAAAACATGATTTTTTAACTTAATAGTTGAATTTCCAACTAAAAAATATACATTTTCAACAAAATAGGTAAATTTTAAACCGAATAGATGTATTTTCAACTAAAGTGATTATTATTCAACGAAAAATGTATTTTTGAAAAACTAGTTCGACTTTCAACGAAAAAAGATGAATTCTCAACAAAAAATGTAATAGTTGTTCTTTCAACTACAAAAAATCATTTTCAACCGAAAGTGAAAAGGTTTAAATTTCGATGAAAACCAAAATAATTTTCAACCAAATGGTTAAATTTTACACCGAAGAGATGTATTTCAACTAACGCGATGAATATTTAACAACAAAAATTACTTTTTGGCAAAGCTGTACAACTTTCAACAAAAAAGATGAATTCTAAACCGAAAATGCAATATGTAATTTAATTTTCTACACAAAAAGACAATTTCCAACCAAAAATAATAATGTCTAAATAATATTGTCGAATTTTCATCAGAATAATCAAATTTTTAATTTAAAGAATTCATTTTCTACCAAAAAGGCGAATTTTCAACAAAACACATGAATGTTGAACCAAATAGTTGAATTTTCAACCAAAAACGATGTCTTTCTAGAAAAATTGTTGAATTTTCATAAACAGAAATAAATTCAATATTAATAAATATAATTAATTAATAAATATTATTATACTACCTTGAAAGTCCAGGTACCTCTATTTTTTTAAGGAAAAGCAATACGAATTTATATTGTTTTCTGAGAACTTAAAAACTAATAACTAAAATATAGTTTTGAAACTGTGGGTTGTCACTCCGACATTTTAAGAGAATTGAAGTAAAGCAAAAAATACTAAAAACTGAGAGTTCGAAATCTGTTATATTTTGTATTCAGAAATTCAAATGATTAAAATTAGCAAAAAATAATAAAAGTGAATTACTAAAAAGTGGCTAAAGGACGTTTTGACGATGAAAATAACACAAAATAATCAAGAAATATGCAATTAGCTCAAAAAGCCGCTTTTCCAGAAAAAAATCCTAACCTTCAAAATCACAAAAGCATGTTTTAAATTGAAAATTGTACTCACCAATCTGATACAAAGCATCCCTCGCACACAACGGAAAATCTAGTTTTCTCAAAGATTGTTTTATATCACTTCCAGCCATTCCTCATCTATTTTTCTCTTTTTTTGTGCCTTTTTTACAAAATATTTGACAGATTCCAAAAACACGAACGTTGGCGCAAGCGCCAATTATTCTACAACTGTTGGCATACCTGACGATATAATAAACAACTTTCTCTAGAAACTGAAAAGTATTCCCTTTTATTTGAAGTTTACATCTATAAAAAAGAAAATGGAGACTCAAAACGAATTGCTAGTCCTAAAAGAAGCAAAAATTAATTTCTAAAAATTTATATTTTACCCCAAATTTCAAATTTATCAATGTTTTACTTCCGAGACAACTTCACTTTACAAACGATGTTTTTTTTACTTTTACTGGATGACGGTTGGCGACTTGTATCCGAAGTGAGTTGTTCGGTTGTTCACTTCAAACGGATCGTAGCAAAGATGGACTCTTAAGAAATTTTTATAAAAAAGTATCAGTTTCTGACTTTATGCCCGGATTGTGGCCTTTGTGTCTCGGTGGAAGCTATTTTTTTATGCGTAGAATTGTGCTGTGAATGATGATCATCCAGGAACCCGTACAGGTATTCAAAAAAACCTTATTTTCAAGCAAGTGTGACGTGCAGCTTTGTCCTCTGGCAAATTCGCGATCGCTGATATTGACATGCAAGATTCAAACTCTGGTTATTCTCTATTTACGTAATGACGAAATCCCACATTTCTCGAAGGCTTACCTCTTGATCGAGTCATTTCGAAATTTTTTGCAATAAAAAAAAATGAGGTCCAATTCAACCCCCATTCTTTGATATCGTTTTATGGAACATTCGTAAATCGTATGGGGGTCTATAAATAAACTGAGATGCGGATTTTCCGACATTTCACCATATGCGTTGTTTACATTAATTTCCTTGTGATTTTGTGTTTATAAATAAGAGTACGAGTTTTTTAAATTCTACAAAAATATTGATTCAATTTATGCCAATTTATGCCTAATTTATTGCTCCTTTATTCCGTACCTTAAAGCTAATTTAGTTTCTAGTCTAGTAATAAAAAGATTTATCATATAAAAGCAGTTAATTATTATAAGACTGAAGAGATTTATAATCTGGAAAAATTAGTTTTCTACTTTTTTTGTAGAGTCTACTGTAAAAAGACTGTAAATTGAGTTCAGATTTGGGTCACTGATTTGAGCACGACGCTTATTGTGAATTTTATATCAATGCATTTTGTTCTGTTTGTCGAATGATGATATATTTGCACACAATTAATTTCTGTGAAAGTTTTGATCGAATTTCGTGGAGGAATTTACTCTCATTTTTCGTATTGATTCCGCGAGATAATAGAAATGTCTAGGTTAAATTCATAGTTTTCATTTTGAGTGATAAGAAGTATAATTCTGATAGATAACAGCTTTAGAAAATGGAAATACTATTGCTATGTAATATTTAATTTGATTATCATACTTATATCTTTTAAGCATCTATATATAGTATTAAACTTTAAATCATTTTCTGGTTTGTTTACTTCACCATTTTTTGTATTTAAAAAAAGTTCTTTAAATATTTTTTGCTTTTCAGATTATTATACTTCTTATCTTGATGAATGATAATTGTGCTAGAAAACTTATATGGTTAATAAAAAATACCTATTTCTTAAACTCATATAATGAAGTTTCTTTTATAAAATAAGAAAATCAATATTAATATTTACTGGGGAGATTGTATTGTCACTGAATAATACATTTCCTTGAGAATGTTGGTGTATGAAAACTCAGTATGTTTCTATTTCAAAATTAAAAATAATTAATAAACGATTTAAAAATTTTTAAATTAACTTTTTTAGACATGCAATTCATTAACGGAAACGACGGAACAGAAGACTACAACGTTTATAAACGAAAATAAATTTTTGATTTTTTTTCCGTATTTTGTGACACAAGGTGCAAATAATTAGTGAAAGAAATTTAGGAAATTTTATAGCTACGTTTATAAACTTTGCAAACGTCAGTCGCATAGGAAAAGGTTTTTTTAGTAGTTTTAGTAAATTTTAAATTTTACTTAGTGAGATTTTTGAAAAAAATTCACTTTTACGTTACTAATTTCTAATCACCAAAAACTCTGTTAATTTTAATTTCAAAATTATAAAAATGGATTGAAAAAAAAATTTTCAGAGTAAAAAATGTGTATACAAGGAATTAAACAGGAAGATTTTTTATCAAACGTATTTCAGTGTAAATGTTTTCATCAAATTTTCTTCGGTGAACAATTTTTTTAGATCATTTTAATAATTATTTAACTACAATGCATTGTGATAGTTACCTATTTTAATACAGTGTGATTTTAGAGGAAAATTTTATAATGTTAACAGAAAATTCATTACATATTTTAATGATTTTTTAAATTAAAATATTAAAAGTTGTATAAACCATATGTAATTAAATAATTTAACTACATTGGTCGTGATACATTTGTAATTTTCATAATGTGATTATTAAAAAAATTTTATTATTACTTTAGTATTTTTTGATGATTACAGATAACTCAGTACATTTCAATTTCAAAATTAAAGATCAGAAAAATTTGTTAAATCAAAAAATTTTCTAAATGAAAAATTTGTATGCAAGGAATGAAATAAAAAGTTTTTTATCAAACGTATTTTGCTATACAAAACTTTTAAAGAATTAAAAAAAACTGTTATATTTTTTGACAATTTATACTCGTACTACAGTGTAAATGTTTTCTTTAAATTTTCTTCGCTGAATATGTGTTGTATAATATTGAAATAATTATTAAATTAGGTACAATTTGTTTTCATAATTTCTTATTTTCAATGCAGTGAGATTTTGTAGATAATTTTTTTTATTACTCTTAACAGAAATAATTTCTAGTGATAACAGAAAATCCATTGCATATTATTATGAATTCTTTAACTACAATGTTTTTGATAAATTTTTATTTTTACTACAGTGTGTAATTTTTGAAAAAATTTTCTTTCACAATAATAAGTTTCAATAATGACAAAAAATTAAGTTTACTTCACTTTCAAAATTAAAAGTTATAAAATTTAAAAAAAAAACTAGAAAAAAAGTTTGGAATGAAAGTTTGTTATATAAGGAATTAAAATTTTGTGTTGATTAATGTTTTATCATCATTTGTATTCTTACTACAGTATAAATTTTTTCATAAAATGTTCTTCGATTAAGAAATTTTCTAATAAGAATATTTGAATTATTATTTGAGTAAAATGTTTTTGGTAATTTCGTATTTTTACGACAGTGGTTCTGAGAAAAAAATGTTTTACTTTCACATATGTAATAACTAATGGTAACAGAAAATTAATTATATTTTAACTTTAAAAAAATGTAATAACAAAATAAAAACGTTTGTAATTAAAAAGATTTCTTTTTCAAAATTGTCTACATCTACGACTGCAATGATTTTTGACAGCTTTGACGTTTTTTATGCTTAAATTAAAATATCAAATTACATAATTTGATACAATTTTACAACTACGATATTTACCAAGGAATAACAATTTTAATTGTAAATTTTCCTATCTTCAAGAAATTATGTAATTTTTACGTTTGAAGCAATTTTATTCAATTCAACTGACCCGAAAGTCAAAAATATACATACTCGACGAAATATTAACATTATCAGATTTACTGTTATTTCTGATTTTCCCCTTTTCCAGTGATTTGTTATATAAATTAAAGTAATAAGAAACTTACATACTTTCACAAAGT
>NC_046662.1:23570581-23581640 GCF_010883055.1 Belonocnema kinseyi | reverse complement strand
AATCATATACATTTAACTCGTTATAATTTAAGGCAAAGATATTCTGTTAATAATAGATTTCACTCAGATGAAATAATAAGTTAGAAGCTTATACATACTAGAATAAAGTTTGAAGAGTTATCGTCAGTGCTGTGCAAATAGATAATGAATACTTTTATCATTTCAGGCTGCCATTTGGCACTGTCTCAATCACTATGCTTTCCCGGATGCTATTTTCCTAGCAGAAAGATTGAGTGCTGAAGGTAATTTATTTAACAATTATTCATTAGAAATTACTTTCTAACGAATAAGCGAATAAAACGAGGTAAAACAATTTTTGAAAACATTGAAACAATTATTGTTATTGTATGTTTTTAATATTATCAGTTCGATTATCAAACTCACTTTGGTGGAAAAAAATGTTGCTTTTTGATTTATTACGTAAATTGGTAAGACTTATATAAAGATAATTTTGAGATGGTAAATATTCCTTGGTTTTACTTCCGGCAAACAACAGTGGTTTTGTTAAAGGAAAACAAATGTTTCTATCATAAGTAAACAAAAAATTATAAATTTCTATCGATAGCACATGAACAATCAGTGAAATCTATTTTTATTCTGTTAGCGGATTCAAGTCAGTATTAAATTAAACAGATTTTTTCTATTTCATGTTTTAAGAACTAGACGCCAGGAATTATTGTCGAATTTAGTAAAGTTTTTAGAATTCGAAGGGTTTCAGTTTCAAACTCAAAAATTAAAATGCTTCTTTAATTACATTTGCAAGAAAAATTTCCGAATTCAAGTCTGAATTTTATAAGTTTTGGTCACATCTTTTGATTTAAGAAGATGGTCTTAAATTTGTTGCACACTTATTGCAAGTGCTAAAAATTTCGTCTTGAAATTGCAAATTTTTATGAAATATAACAAACTAATTTATTTTCAATTAAAAATTGAACAATTAAAATTTTAAATCTTTTAGTATTAAACAATTTCGAATTAAAAGCTGCTAATTGTATTGTTAAATTAAAAAAAAAAATATATATATTTTTACAATTTGATACGTTAAAAATTTTAGTTTCAAAATTGAAAAATTAAAAACGGTAAAAACAAATAATTTCTGGCCAAAATTTTATAAATTATACAATTTAAAGTGTTCTGGATTAAAGAATCTTAAATGTAAACATTGAAAAGCTTTTTTTATCGTATTAAACCGTTCCGAATTAAATTATTGTAAACTGAACCGTTGAAAATTACTTGGCTTTAATATTTTCACTTTTAATTTGAAAATATTTTAAATATAACCATTTTCCATTGAAACTAAATAATTAACGTGTTAAAAAATTTTTAAAAAAAAGCTATTAATTTTATTGTTGGATCAAAAAGTTAAGATGCTTTTGTTTAGAATTTAGTGTATTCAAAAATATACAATTTCAAAATTGTGTTTTATAAAGTATATTATATTATATTTTTTTAAATTATACAATTTCAAATAAAAACATCTGAAGCGAAGTAATTTTAAATAGAAAGCTTGCCAATCTAAGTAACTTCCAATTAAAATGTTTAGGATTGAGAAATTTCAAATTAGAAAGTCCTAATTGAAACATTTTATTTATTTAAAGTTAGAAGTGTTCAAAATTGAGAAATTTTAAATGTTAGCATTGAAAAGGTTTTTTTTAATGATACGAAATTGTTAACAATTAAATAATCTTAAATTGAATTAATAAACAAAAGCGTTTGAACCCAAGTACTTTTGAATAGAAAACTTTCCAATCCAAATAGCCTTCAATTAAAACGTTGAGTAGAAATTTTTAAATTAAAAAGTCGTAAACATTGTAATGGTTTTTTTAAATGAGTGGAAACCGTTAAGAATGAAATAATGTTTAAATTGAATTATTCAAAATGGCTTGGCCTTCATATTTTCATGTTTGAAATTTAAAATATTTTAAATGTAAACATTTGCAAGTAAAAATTGAATAATTCAAGTGTAAACCTTTTTTCATTTAACAATTTTCATTTAAAAGCTATACTAATTGTATTCTCAGATTAAAAGCTATTAATTTTATTGTCAGATTAAATAGTAAAAAGTCTTTAGTTTACAATTTAATGCACTCAAAAATCTACAATTTCAAAGTTGAATAATTGGAAACAATATAAATAAATATTTCCGTCTAAAATTTTATAAATTACACAATTTTAAATTAACAGTGTTTGAAACAAAGTAATTTTAAATAGAAAGCTTTTCAATTTAAGTAACTTCCAATTAAAATGCTTAGGATAAGGAAATTTTATATTAGAAAGCCCTAATTGAAATATTTCATTTATTTAAAATTAGAAGTGCTTTAAGTAAAGGAATTTTTAATCTAAACTTTGAAAAGTTTTTTTTATTGTTCGAAAATGTTATAAATTAAATAATCTTAGATTGAATTAATAAACATTTTTAAGCCTTAATATTTTCACGTTTTAAACATGTTTAAAATTAAATAATTGTAAAGTTTAACTGAATAATGAAACTATTAAATCATTTAGTATTAAACATTTTTCATTTAAAAGCTAATAATTTTATTGTTACTTTAAAATCAAAAATACTTATGTCAGTGTATAATTTAATACGTTTAAAATTGGATAATTGAAAACTGTAAAGATAAATTATTTACGTGTGATAATTTACATATTATAAAATGTCAAGTTAAAAGCTTTTTTGAAATGAAGGACTGTTAAATAGAAAACTTTCCAATCCAAATAACTTATATTTAAAACGTTGAGGATTGAAAATTTTCAAATTAGGAAGCTCTAATAGATTATTTAAATATTTTATGAATTTATTTTAAGTTAGGAGTTTTCTAAACTGAGGAATTTTAAATTCTAACATTGAACAGTTTTTTTATTATATAGAACCGTTAAGAATGAAATAATTTTTAATTTAATTATTCAAAATTGCTTGGCCCTGATATTTTTAGGTTCTAAATTGAAAATGTTTAAAATTTAATAACCTCAAATTAAACCTTACAAAATGAAAAACTGTTTTAAATGGAAAAATGATTAAATAAGTTTTAAACAAATAATTTGACATTTGAACATTAAAAATGAAACCTTCGAATAGTTTTTAATTGAAATGTTGAGATTAATTTCGAAATATATCCAGGAACTAATGCAACTAATTTATATTGTTTTTTCTTGAGTGTAATTCTGGTATAATTAAATTTTCAGTCGACACAGAAGAAACACTCTTCCTTCTTGCAACATGTTACTATCGCTCGGGAAAAGTCAGACAAGCTCACGCCCTTCTTTCGAAAAAGACACCGACTTCTCCACAATGCAGGTTTCTGCTCGCAAAATGTTGTTACGATCTCGAGAAGTAAGTTAAATTGCATTCCCTACACTCACTCTCTAAAAGTAAAGGGTCTTTCAGCTATTTCAATAAATAGAATATAAAGCGAAAATGCGTGATGTTTTTAAAAAAAGAAATTGTACACACAAAAATAGGTATGCGGATGCGGAAGCGGCGATAATCGGCGGATATTATAAGCAAGTAAAAAGTCTAGACGAAATAGTAACACAGTTTGGCGACGAGGCCTGCTTTTGCCTTCAAGTAATGGCAAAGATCTACTACAAAACGATGAAGACGGTAAATATAAACTCAAAATCAGTTCACTTTTAATTGAATTTTCCCAAAATCTGAAAACAATTTTTAACGCTATTCAGGGCTGCTACAGGGTAGGGTATTTAAAACTGGACAGGGAATGCCGGGGAAAGCATGATTGAGCTAGGGAATTTGGTCATTCCTGTTGGTTGAAAATTTATGTTTTTGGATATAAATTCATCTATCTTGATTGGGTATTCAACTATATTGTTGGAAATTACTATTTGTTGTAATTTGCACAAAAAACGAAAAAATCAATGTGATTCTATTTTCCTTAATATTCGTTGATAAATAAAAAATTGTTTTTTTTTTCATTTTCTATTATTAAATAAAGAGTTTCAGAAAAATAATGTACCAGTCATTGATTTTAAATCGTTAATGTGGATAACTTGAAAGAAAATGGATTCTGATCGTTTTTCCCGCGACATATTAACTGTTACAATTTTCGTTGAGAATTCATCCTTTTTGTTTGAATATAGATAAATCTGTTCTAGGTGCAGATTTTTCTATATGAAAATATAAATTATATATTTTTTGTTGCAAATTTATCTTTTTTAATTGAAAACTGATGTAATTTGTTGAAAAACTGTGACTTTTTGATAGAAAATTAATCTTTTGATTTGAAAATTTATCTGTTTGGTTGAAAAATTTAACTACTATTTCGTTGAAAATTTAACTGTTCTATTTTTGGTTCAAAAATAATTTATTTAGCTGAATTCATTCTTTTTTCATTGAAAATTTAATTTTTCTAGTTTAAGTTAAAAATTGATATTTTTTATTTGAAAATTAAACTATTTTGTTGAAAATTTATTTTTTTGTAGTTGAAAAAAAATTTTTTTTTTACTCAAAATTTAACTTCCTTTTTGATTGGTTGAAAATTTAGATACATTTCGTTGAAAATTCTTTTTCTACTGGAAATTTAACTGTTCTATTTTTGGTTAGGAAATAATTTATTTAGCTGCATATTCTTTTTTTTCATTTAAAATTTAACTTTTCCAGTTTTTATTGAAAATTTATCTTTTTTAGTTGCAAATTCATTTTGTTGAAAAATCGTTTTTTTTAGTTGAAAAACAATTTTTTAGCTAAAAATTTAACTTCCATTTTTGCTTGGTGACACACATTTTTTATTTAAAAATTCATTTCTTTATTTAAAAATTGAACCATTCCATTTTTTGTGAAAAAATAATCTTTTTTTATAAAAAATTAATCTTTTGATTTTAAAATTCATCTGTTTCAAAATTCTTTTTCGACTGAAAATTTAACTGTTCTATTTTTGGATCGAAAATGATTTGTTTAGTTGCGTATTCGTTTTTTTCATTGAAAATTTAACTTTTCCAGTTTTTGTTGAAAAATGATCTGATTTAGTTGAAACTTCATATATTTTGTTAAAAATTCATCTTTTTTGGTAAAAAATTAATCATTTGAGTTTAAAATTGAACTTTTTAGTTAAAAATAAACGTTTTTAGTTGATTATTCATAATTTTAGTTTAAAATTCATTTCTTCAGTGGAAAATTCAACTATTTTGTTGAAAATTCGTTTTTTTTTCTAGACGAAAAACAATTTTTTAGCTGAAAATTAGAAATTCCATTGTTGCTTGGAGGTTCACATTTTTTTAGTTAAAAATTCATTTCTATATTTAAAAATTGAACTATTCCATTTTTTGTGAAAAATTGACCTTTTTTTAATAGAAATTTAATCATTTTGGTTGAAAATTTAACTATTTCTTGAAAATTCGGTTTGTACTGAAAATTTAACTTTTCCTGTTTCCGTTGATAATTTTTTTTTTTTATTTCTTTAATATTCATCATTTTAGTTAAAAATTTATTTATTTAGTTCAAAATTTAAATATTTTGTTCAAAATTTCGTTTGTTTCTAGCTGAAAATTAATTTTTTTAACTGGAAATTTAAATATTCCATTTTTGCTTGAAGAATTACATTTTTTATTAAAAAACTTATTTCTTTAACTGAGGATTACAATATACCATTTTTTGTGAAAATTTATCTTTTTTTATAGAAATTTAATCTTCTGGGCTGGAAATTAATTTGTTTGGTTAATAATTTAACAATTTCTTTAAAAATCTAACTGTTCTATTTTTTCTTAATAGTTCATTTCTTTGGCTTAATATTTGTTTTTTATTGTTGCAAATTTATGTTTCTAGTTTATTGAACTATTCTATTTTTGTTTGAAAATGTATTCTTTTTTAATTGTCAAGTTATGTATTATGTTTAAAAAATGGTGTGTGTTTTTTGGTAAATAATTAATCTTTTGGACTGAAAATTCAGTTATTGGGCTAAAAATTAATTTTTCTATCTAATATTCATCGTTTTAGCTAAAAATTAATTGATTTCTTTTAAGATTTAACTGTTTTGTTGAAAATTCATTTTTTTTAGTTGAAAATGATTTATTTTTTGATATGAAAATGCAACTATTCCGTTTTTAATTGGAAAATTTTCTTTTTTAGTTAAAAAATGTTTATATTTATTTTAAATTCGTATTTTTTCTTTGATTAATTCAACGATTTGTAATTGTAAATTAAATTATTTGTGGGCGAAGTATCAACTATTTCTCTTTTAGTTAAGAATTCATTTCTTTACCTAAGATTCATCAAAATGATTGAAAATTTGTTGGAAATTAATTGTTTTGACTGAAAATTTAATTCTTTCCTTTTCCCTTAAAAATTTATCTTTATGAGTTGAAAACTCAACTATTTGGATGAAAATTAATATATTTTATGTATGTTTCACGTAATTTGTAGATAAAGCCTTATAAAATGTTGTATGGTTGTTCTTAGTAAAAGCGCTTCAAATGAATTTAGAAACAAATTTTTTTTGCATTAAAATTATTGATCTGGGTGTAAGATTGTTTTTTTTTTTTTTTACCAAAAAGAAAATTTTAGAATGAGGGAATTTCGAAATTGGGATTTTGTAGCATCCCTCATATTTTGTTAATATTACTTCTTTTTTTAATTCAGGTAAGAGCGAACGACGCGCACAGATTAGCACTGAAACTAAATCCATTTCTGTGGCACTCGTTCGAGGAACTTTGCAACGTTGGGGAAAAAGTCGACCCAACGAAAGTATTTCAATTAGAAAAATTGGATAGCTTTTCAATGTGTCATGGTTCCATGCCTATTGTTAATTATGTATCAGATCCAGATCTCGCCTTGCCGGTTAACCCCAATACTACCACTCCTACGCCAAATAGTAATAACATGTGAGCTTTTAAATTATTTAAAAATTACTTTATACGAGTCGAAAATTTGTCAGCTTTTATTATTTCATTAAAAATGTTTTTTATTTTCTGTAGGTTACATTCTACGATAGAAGAAAGTCCACAAGTACCCTTGCATAACAATTGCTCATCACCAAGGGGAAAACCGCCTCGATATCGGAGCATGTTCAGCAATTCTTTGAGTCCTCTGACCCCCAGTTTTGGAATTTTGCCTCTCGATTCCAATACTCCTGAGCCTGCAGGTTTACCTAGCATTACAACTCTCACAGAGGCAAACGATCAGAAAAGTCTAGCGAAAAGGGTCAGTAGTTTGAGAGCACATGTGGGGGTAAGAGTTTCAATTGGATTTTATTAGATTCATAAAGGTTGACCACTGGATCCTCAATTTTATTTGTTTTCTCTGATTTTTAGTAGAAAGAGACATTAAATACAATTTGCGGTCATCACAGAGTGTCACCTGTGCCACTTATTTTGGAAATTTTTCACCTTTATTTAGTTAAAAAATTAACATTTTATTTCAAATTGCAATTTACAATGCCTTGGAGTTAATTTGCGTGAGCTGAAATGAGATGCACTTTTTTTTTTTTAATCGGGAGAAAGTCGGAAAATGAGAGTGAATTTATTTCCTGCTCGGAAGAATTTTTAATCCTTTTTGCTTTAATTTCACAATTTTAATTTTTTACATTTCGTATTTTTTAATTGTTTCAATTATGTTTCAAATTTAAAGAATTTTCAATTTAATATATTAGATCATTTAGATAATTTCAAATCTATATTATTTGAAATTCAACAATGTTGTTGTCTCTATCCTTTTATAAATTAACCACATTTTTTTAAATTCAATCATTTGTAATTGAAGTAATGAAAATGGGACCGCCTCAAATTTAAAATCATTTAAGATTCTGTAAATATTTGTTTAAAATTGAAAGCCTTAAATGTTGAATAATTTTGGATTGAAATATTCAAAATTACGTGGTATCAAAATTTAATTCCTTCATAGTTGAACGATTAGAAATCAAAGCATTTGATACTTAAATAATTATTATTTTCAAACGATGAGAATTGATAAATATCAGATTAAGATTTTTAATAATAAACAATGATAAATTAGGAGCATTTGAAATTAAACAAGTGTGTATTTGAACCTTATTGTACAATTATCATTTGAAATCCATCGTACTTGATTATTTTTAAATTGAAGATGCTAAAAATGTCCTAATTTTATTTGTATACTTTATAAATTGTATAATTTTTAACTATATTAGCAAGTAAAAAATAATTTTTATTAACTGAATCATTTAAAATTATATGATACAATTTTATTTCAAATTGCAACGAACAATTTTAAATATAAAAAGATCAGTTTCAAACAATTTTTAGATTTAAATTATGTAAATTTTTTGCATTGAAAAAATTTTTTTAGTGTCAATATTTAATGTTAATATTGTTCTGTTTAAAGACCTGAAAAAAAAATTCAATTTTAGTGACCTCTATTTATGAATTATATCTACAATTTTTAATATTTTCTATTTGAAGAGTCTTACATTTTTTATTTTCCACTTCAAACTCTTCAAAATTCAAATGAAGAATTTTGTTGTTCCGCAATCGATTTTTAAATTTAAATACTGTTATTTTAACCTTCAAACGGTACACTGGTGCGAATTCGCACGCGAAGTTTTTTCATTTGTTCGGCATTTACGCAAACACAGCTGCAGCAGATTATCCCCACATATTTTAAATATATTTATATAATATATATGTTAAATATGTGTTATATATGCTAGTTGTTTACTATATGTTTAATATATTAAATAATTAATATTAACATTGCAAACAAACCAATCCGCACCAGTGTACCGTTTACGTATGCTGGGTTGGAGTGTACCGTTTGAGGGTTAATAGGTACTTCAAATTGCAAATTCAGTTTTAAAAGCTCGAATTATTAAATTCAAATAATGTAAACATTTGTTTAAATTCCGGCAACTTTTCGCATGTTTATTTGACTTATACAACATTCTATTTCGGTCACCTGTTCGTCACCTATTTTTGAAAAAAGGTACACCTTTTTAACTCCTACAGGTACTGTGATGACTGAATTTGTAAAATCGTGGACACCCTAATTTAATTTTTATTAAGTTTTCAGTGTCATTTTATTGAAGATTTTCATATTTAATTAGATTTTCTAATTATTAATCTAAATTGGATTTTTTTAGCAATTAATGTCGAGAAAAGAAACACCATTGCAGCAGGGCAAGCCTGTGTTTTCGCAATCGGGAAATACTAGCAATACAGTGAATATCGTAACGGTTACACCCACGACACCTACACCGGCTCCACCGACTCACCAGGGCCCCAACGTCAGAAGATCCTCGAGGCTCTTCAGTCATAGTTATTCAGTAAAAGTAAGCTGTTTTCTCTTTCGTATTATATATAAACCTGACCGGGAAATCGGGAAATGACCGCAACTTTGATTCCGTGACCGTTATTTTTAAAAGTGGTTTCGTATGTGTGATCAAAGATATTATATCTTTGCATGTGATTACTTAGGGCGTCTAAGATATATTTTTATGGGATTAGTGAGATCCAGTATTTTAAATTTACTTGTATAAATTAATCAACATCGATATTTAATTTAATACACAATTATCAAAGAATTTAAATAGAAATTCCCTGAATTTTCCAGGTTTTTCAGATGAGTAGAGACCCTGACTTTATAAAGTGATTTTTCTAGAAAATCATATTATTCTATCGGTATTTTTTTATCAAGTACAGTATAGGGGAGAGTTAATACTTATCTCTAGCGATTTATATCCTAACAGACCTTATCCAATTTTTCATTAGGGACCAAAAATTGGAAGAAATAGTATATTAGTGAAATACACTCAGAAGAAGGTTGGTTTGCATCAAACAAATTTTTTCTTTGATATTGGGAATGGTGGTCTACCATTCCGCCACCTGGTGCCAAAAACTGGAACTTGAAAGAAAAATCAAATAGTTTTGGATAGAATTTCCATCTTATACAGTGAAAAAACACATTTTTGTCGAACAGGTTAAAAAAAAACAATTATTCCACTATTTTATGTAAGTTTCCAGGAATTTAAGTTTAAATAAATATTAATTAATGTATATAGCGACAAATTTTATCCAGATTATGCGAAGTATACGAATAATAGTCGATTTAGGGTGGCCGTTTTAATCCAAAAAAATTAAAGCACTCAAAGTGGAACTCTTGAATTTCAAACATTAAAAATTAATGTTTAAAGGTTTTTTAATTCAATCATTTTGTATTTAAATCTGATTCAAATTCTCAATAATTTACACATAAAGGGGAAGCTACTAACACTTTTATGGAACAATTTTTAATTAAATGCAGTTAATCAGCCAAATAAAAAATTTAATAAATTGTAGAGTTCAAAGATACAGATTCAGTTCTAAAAATATAAATCCACGTTATCATTTTCTATTCTCTAAAGTCTAAATTGAAAAATCAATCATTTTGAATGGTTACAAAAACCTTAAAATAATTCCAAATTTTATTTGAAAATCTTGACACATCTGCATTTTGTTTACATTTTTTTCAAATTTTTTATTATTTTCGAAATTATTTCAGAAGTTTTAAACATCCTTTAAAATGAATCCAATTTTTTATAATTTTTTTTTTAATTCTGTCAAATTAAACAAATTTCCTTAAAATCTTCCACATTCATTTTTAATAATTTTGTAAATCTTTCTAAATCTTTTAGAATGATCACTCAAAATGATCTTTTCAGAATGAAAATCATTATTAATTTTCATTGGAAATGTTTTTTAATCTTCTGAATCCATTCAAAATTCTTAAAAATCTTTTTAACTTTTTGTGAGAAATCTGCCAAAATCTATATTTTGATTTAAATTATGGCTTGGGCTATATACATCGAAATTTTGTTACTAATAGCCGGATTTTATCGGTACGCGTAGACACTTTGTTTAAATTATTTCAACTGATTTCAAATTTTAAATTGATTTTGAATGTTTTAAAAACTTCTAAATACTTCTTCAACCTTCTTGAATTTATTTATAGAATAATATGAGTTCAATTGTTATTTTTACATCGAAGTTCAACAATTTGACTTACAGTCTGTCAAGTTAAAGCGTGGGTGGCTTTACTCGCAGTCGGTAAGGTGTATCGACATGATTTTGGTGTCAAAATATTAAGAAGAGCTCCCTC
>NC_046662.1:23569227-23570481 GCF_010883055.1 Belonocnema kinseyi | reverse complement strand
GGGAGCTCTTCTTAATATTTTGACACCAAAATCATGTCGATACACCTTACCGACTGCGAGTAAAGCCACCCACGCTTTAACTTGACAGACTGTACAAATTAAGTTTTTTTCTAAATAGAACCATTAAAATCTGACGTTCAAAATTTAGTTTTTAATATTTTACTATAATTACTGATTTTAAATAAACAGTCAGATATTTCTAAATATTAAGTAATTATTATGTTTTTTCATTAAATTTTTTTACATTGAATGGTTTAAAAATTGAATATTTTAGACTAAAATAATATGTGAAATTTAAGTAAAGCTTCTAATTATGAATATATTATTTTAAGGTTATTTTAAAATTGAAAACAGTTTATAAAGTTTTAATCCTGCGTTTACATTTGTTTAACTAATAAGACTTTCCAATTGAAATAGTTTACATAATTTTTAACCTTAGAAATTGGACATTCTAAAATTGCGAACTGATTTCGAATCCTCTTGTAAAATGAATTATTATTCACTTTTTAAATCTTAAAGAACAATTCCATTTTAAAAATCACTATTAAATGGAAATTCGCATTTTAATCTGAATCATACCATAATAAACATTTTTATGCGCAAATTAAAATGCATCTTTAAAATCATACCTATTCTTTCTAGTTCTGATTTTCTTCACCAGGTGGCGTATCGCATTTTAACCATTCCCAATAGGATCAAATAATTATTTTATTGAATTAAGAGAATATTTGTTTGATTCAAACAAAATTTATTTGAAACGAGATTCACTCACTAGATGCGAAATTTATTTGTTATTTAAATTTGACTATCATTACGAATGTGGGTAAATAAAAAAACATATAAAACACTCAAAGTTTGACTATTTTGGATACATATTCTTGAAAAATTGACAAAATTATTTCAACTTGGTCTTGTTTTAAGCAGGTTTTTGAAAATATTCATACTATTGGGGGAAAATTGGTTTCAACAAATTTTTAGGGAAATTAACAGCTGCATAAAGAAATATTAAACAATTTATACTACTAATCGAATTAGTAAAATTTGGCTATGAGCTACTGTAGAACTAATAATGATAAGTAGAAATGCTTATTACAGCAATGAGGAGTAGGACCACGATATAAGGTAGAAGCGCCATTTTTGCAGATACGAAACTACGAGGGTAGTTCAATAAGTCCTTAGAATGAAGTATAAAAACAATTTTTTTGGGGTAAATTTTTTTTAATTTTTAACATAATCTCCTTGGAGCTCTATACA
>NC_046662.1:23533487-23569127 GCF_010883055.1 Belonocnema kinseyi | reverse complement strand
TATCTAGTCGGGAGTGGTGCTGACTGAAAACAGATGATTTGGAGCGATTCGCGCGCCATCTGTTGGTCATTCTAAGGACTTATTGAACTACCCTCGTATTGGCTCAAAGAATGAGTTCAACAATGCAATAATTACAAATCCTGAATTTTTAGAAATTTGTTGACATTTTCTAATCATATCTTTAGTTTTCATCATTTTAACAATTTTGGTCAATTTAGAAAAGTGATTTCTACTTTATCTACAGCTGGAGTTGGGCATGTGAATGAAAATAATTATCGGTTTTATTTTCAGACAGGGAGCTTCGGTAAAGAAATATAATTTCACTTGAAACAGGGAATTTTTGACATGGAACAGGAATCTTTTTAAAAGAATTAAAGCTGATATTTAGAAGAAAGGAGTTTAGAGAATCCGATTTAAGTCAAAATTCGCCGCAATTTAGAAGTTCTTTCTTCCAAATTTTAGTAAAAGAGAGTACTGGAAGTAGTTTTTAGAGGAGAAGTAGCATTTCAAAGAGAAAATATTTCTGAATTATACCTAATATAAATTTTATTTACATTTTCTTTGGGAATTTACCTTTTTCTCATGAAAATTCAACTACTTGCATTTAAAAGCTAAACTCTTTTATTAAAAATTAATTTTGTTGTTTGAAGATTTGTCATTTTGCAACTGAAAATTTATCTCTTTTTAAAAATGTAACCACTTTGTTGAAAATCAATTTTTCAAATAAAAATTTAACAATTTTTCGGAAAATCCGATTTTTTAAATGAAGAAAATTGATGTCATTTGTGGAAAATTCGTTTTTTTTTGTAGAAAATTAATCTTATTGGTTGAAAAATTATCTTTTAGTAGGTATAAAATCCAACTATTCCAGTTGATGATTCATCACTTTAGTTGAAAATTCATCATTTTGGTTAAATGATCAGTTTTTCAAGTCAAAATTTAGCCGTTCCATTTTGAGTAGAAAATTAAACTTTTCTAGTTCAAAATGTCACAATTTGGATGTAAATTGTGTTTTTAAATTTTAAATTAATTTATTTCATTGAATATTGTCGTATTTTGATTAAAAAAACGACTGTTTTCGTAAAAAAAATCTTTTTTGGTAGAAGATTATTGTTTCTGTGAAACCTAATCACCTTGTTTAAACCTTCTTCTTTTTTTATGGAAAATTCAAGTATCCTAGTTAAATATTCATAATTTTAGTTGAAAATTCATCTTTCAGGTTAGAAATAAATTTCCTTAGTTTAAAAATAAACTCTTGTTAAAAATAATTTTTTTAAACTGAAATTACTATTCCAATTGAATATTCTATAATTTTAGTTAAAAATTCATTTTTTTGTTGGCTGAACATTGATTTTTTGACTGAAAATTTAATTATTCAATTTTTTAGTTGAAAATTCGTCTTATTTTTTTCGAAATCGATTTTCTGAACTTAAAACTTAATTATTTTTAATTAAAATCTTTTAAAATGTAACTATTTCATTTTCTGTTTAAAATTGATTTTTTTCTAGTTTGAAAATTAATCTTATTGTTTTAAAATTACATGTTTTTGGTTAAAAGTGTAAGTATTTCAGTTACATATTCATAATTTTAGTTGAAAATTCATCTATTTGGTTTGAAATTCCACTATTCCGATTAAAAATTAATAATTTTATTTAAAAATTCATTTATTTTACAATTTTTTGGTCTAGTGTGTTAAATAGTGTTTAGATTAAACGTCATGATTTAAAATAAATGTTTGCGCTTTGCGACAAGTATGCTTATGTTACATTTAATTGATTAGAAAAATTGAAAAACTTGACCGGGAAAAACCAGGAATATGAAATCGTCCGCCGGATCGCCATCCTGTTAAGTCAGGGAATTTTTTCGAAATCTTGCTTAACCTTGTTTTCAATTGCAATCTAAATTTGAATAATAATGAAAATGTAACTATTCTATTTGTTTTTTTGTAAATTGATCGTTTTCCGTTGAAAATTCAAGTTTTTGGTTCAAAATTCATGTATTTTGTGGAAACTTCGTTTTTAATGGTGCAAAATTAACCTAATTGTATTTTCTTTGGCTGATAATTAATTTTTATCCCCGAAAATCTAAATATTCCAGTTGAACCTGTAACTATTTTGCTGAAAATTAATTTTGGTGTTCGAAAGTTCATCTTTTTGATTGAAAATTTAAGTATTCTAATTAAATAGTCGTCATTTTTGCTGAGAGCTAATCTTTTTGGTTACAATTTAAACTCTTTTATGATAAATTCATGATTTTATTTTAAAATTAACCTGTTCCAGTTGAATATATTTTATTTTAGTTGAAAATCCATCACTTTGGGTCAACATTTTTTCTCGGAAAATTATATATATTTTTTTACTAAAAATTGAACTATTCCATTTTTTGTTGAAAACTGATATTTTTCAGTTTAGAATTCAACTATTTGGTTAAAAATTGATATGTTTTAGTTAAAAATGCAACTATTTGTTTGAGAGTTCATATATTCCGTGGAGAAATCGTGTTTTTGATTGAAAATTAATTTTTTCGGTTGATAATGCAACTATTTGGTTAAAAATTCATTTATCTTGTTAAAAATTAAATTGTTTTACTTGAAAAGTTAGGAATTTGAAGCGGTTTAAGTCGAATTTAATATAGTAATATGAAAAATTACACCTGGAAAAATCTGAGATATCTGGGAAAAACCTGTAATCGTCAAGGAATTTTTTTCCAGGATATGAGTGAAATTTGTGATTAAATTATTTCTTATTTGGAATCGGGAATCTTAAAATATTACAATTCCGACTTGGAATAGTGAATTATCTAAAAAAATTATCATTCTGAGATGGGAAATTCTATTTTTGGTTGAAATTTTATGTTTTTTAAAATGAAAATTTAACTATTTGGTTGAAAATTGATATTTTTCAATAAAAAATCAAACTGTTTTCCGGAAAATTCATGTCATTTGTGGAAAATTCGTCTTTTCTGTAGAAAATTAATCTTTCTGGTTAAAAATTCATCTTTTGATAGGTATAAAGTCCAACTATTCCAGTTAATGATGAATTTTCATAATTTTCTATTGTAGGTCAAGGGAAACCATAAGTCAGGAAATTACTTAAAGAAGCACTTTAGTAACTGTCAAGAATAATCAGAGCTTTCACGCAGTTAATTTTTTTCTCAAATTAAGGTTTAGTCACTTTTGAATGATTAAGTCACTATCGTCATTTTTTTAAATGAAAATATCACTTCAGTTACTTTTCTTTCTATAAATTAACCCTTTTCCTGAATTCCTTTGAATTCATTTAGGGTATTTTAAAAGACTCTAAGAATTTATCAGTAAATTTCAAAGGATTTAAAAAATTGTGTGTATTTAAAACAAATCTAAGAAATTTTCAAGAGCTGTAAAAAAGTTTCAAGGTATTTCAAAAAATTTGTAAGGATTTAAAATGTTTTGGAGTGTTTGAAAAGACCCCAAAAAATATTTAATTATTGTTTTGAAATAGTGTAATTTTAACGAGCATCAGGAAATTTTCGTAAAAAATGTAATATTTCGAACAGGAAATTGTTGACATGGAGCGGGAATCTCTGAAAATAATTTTAATCCTGATTTAGAAGAAGAGAATTAAAAAGTACCTGCTAATATTCATAATTATCAAATTAACTGTATTTAAAAAATTTTCTGTTCCGAATATGAATTTTTTGAGTCTTTCAAATTATTTAGAAATCTTTTGAAATCTTTAAAAAATCGTTTGACCCTGCATACCCAATAGTTCCAATTTACTTATCTTGATACCGCTACTATTCATTATGAGTATTAATTCTATTATAAACATCAAATTTGAATAAAACCCACCCTTAACGTTTATTTCTTGTAGGAAAATAATAAATCTCCAAATCGGAATAAGTTCACAACCCCAAAGTCACCATCCCGAAAGTCGAAAGCAAGACTGGCGAAAACTAATCTAAACAAGACGAATTTCAATGAATTGAATGAAAGGAATAAAAGCGAAAAAGAGAAGAGCGAGATCCTTGCTTCGGAAAAAATGACGGCCAATACGAATGCTCTGAATCAATCAAATGCCGCTCATACAGCATTAAATCTTCAAAAACAATGTGCAGGTAAAAAAAATGCAAATTGTGGGTTCTATTTTTTTTTTTAAATAAATTTCCTGGCCATCTAATGTTACGATTTCGTTAAATAAAACTATTTTCCGATTGCAGAAGGATTGATGTCACTTTTAAGAGAATTTGGCATGGCCTACCAACATTTAACACAATATAATTGTGCAGAGGCAATTGAAATACTGAGTATTTTGCCTCGGCAACATTATCACACAGGCTGGGTGCTTTCGATGTTGGCACGCGCTCACTTTGAAATGATTGATTACAAAAAAGCCTCTAGGTAAATATCTCTTCTTTTTTTTCTTCTTTAGAGTCTTGAATTTTTATTCTCTCTTTGAATATTTTATTGAAAAAAACAAAAACACCTGAATTTGCAGCTATTTCCAACAAGTGAGAAATTTGGAACCCCAGAGGACAGAACTGATGGAGATTTACAGTACTGTTTTGTGGCACTTGCATGCTGAAGTGCAACTTTCTACACTTGCTCAAGATCTCGTTTCCGAAGATAGACATTCTCCGGCTGCTTGGTGCGCTACTGGAAATTTATTCTCCGCACAGACGGAACATGAGACTGCAATTAAGTTCTTTCAAAGGGCCATTCAGGTTTGTTTCACAATATCTTTGCTTTCTCGTCGATTTTTTCCTATTTTACATTTACAGGGTGTCTAGTGACCTTGAAAACCTTGAAAACACGCCTTTTTTTTCCTTGAATTTTTTTTAAACCTTGAAAACCTGGAAATCTCCTTGATTTTTTAACGAAAATCTTAAATTTTAATTATTCTTTTTTTTTTTCAAAGAGTAATTTTATCGAAATCCTGCTGAAAATTTTTCTATTCATCAAGATATAATTTATTTTTTATTTTTTACAGAATAAATAAAAATATTTTAAGGCACTTTTTCCTCAAAAGGTTACAAAATATTTCTAAAGATTCCAAAATATTTCAAACGTTTTCAAAATATTTTAAATATCTTTAACATTTCATAAAGATTTCACGGATGTTAACGATTTAAAAAGGCGCGCACGCCAGACTCCAATAAAGTTTTCACAGCAAGTTTCAAAACATTTTAAAACTTTAAAGATTTAAAGGAATTCAAAGATTTGAAAAAGGATACAGTACACCAGGTTTCAAAGATTTAAAAAATTTGAAACGATTTCAAGAGGTTTTGAAACATTTTAGAACATTTCAAAATATTTCAAATAATTCAATGATTTCAACGAATACAAAATATTTTCCAAACAAAGATTCAAGAAAGATTTTATGAACATTTCAAAACATTTCACAAAGATTTCAAGGATTTCAAGCATTCAAAAAAGGCGTGTACACTAGATTAAAAAGTTTTCACAAAAATTCCCTAAAGATTTCGAACATTTCAAAAAGATTTTAAAACTTACAAAAGAATTTAAAGATTTAAAAAAAGTTATATTAAACCACAATTCTAAGATTTAAAAACATTTCAACATTTATTGTGAGATATTAAAAGATTTCACAAAGATTTCAAAGATTTTGCACAAAGATTTTAAAACTTTCAAACGATTTTAAAGATTTCAAAAAATTTCAAAGATTTGAAATAACTTCAAATTTTTTTAGGAGATTTCAAACGATTTCTCAAAGATTTCACCGAAATTTTAAGCTTTCACTAAGGTTTGTAATACTTCACAAAGATTTTAAAAGATTTCACAATGATTTCAAAGACATTATAAAGATTTCAAAATAGTCCTAAAGATTTCACAAAGACGACTCATGTTCGCAAAAAATTAAAAATTTGTTTATTTACGATTCGGCTTTCTTTAGAAATTTTTGTTTTCTGGAAAAGACCTTGAATTTTGTTCCTAAGAATCGCTAGGCACCCTGATTTACAGGGTTGCGAAAAGACCTGGATTTAAAAAAATTTTTGATGAATTTCTATAAAACTGTCTACTTACCGGGAAAATCGGGAGTTAGTCTGGAATTTTGATCATCGGAAAAAGGCCGGTAAATAGCCGGGAATTTTCTTGAAAGTCGGGAATTTTTCAGATTTGTTTTTACTTTTGCAATAAATATCGCCCTGCGCTTGTTCAAATATTATTCAAATATTGAAATAATCTTTTTTCTTTCAAAATTCATCTTTTATGATTTAAAATTAATTCTTATTAATTCTGAATTCATCTTTTGGTTAGAAATTTTACTTTTTGATGGAAAATTTAATTATTTTGCTGGAAATTCAACTATTTTCTTATTTTAGACATCTTTTTGTCTAAATCGAACTTTTTTGTTAGATATACGTAAGTTTTTATAGAAAATCCGTTCTTTTGGATTGAAAATTCAATTTTTGGTAGAAAAGTAATATTTTTTTTTGTGGAAAGTTCAATTATTTTTTACTAAAAAGTCTAGTGTCATATTTGTGGAACAGAATTCATCTTTTTTTATTAAAACCTCTACTATATGGATGAAAATTGAATTATTTTGTTGAAAATTAAAGTATTTTCTTGGTTAATACATTTTACTATTTGGTGGAAAATTTAATTATTTTATTAAAAATTCAACCACTTTCTTTAAAAGTTATATTTTTTTTTTGAAAAATCAAGTTTTTGATAGATATTTGTCATTTTGGATAGAAAATTTATCTTTTTGTTATAAAAATGCATTTTTGTATAGAAAGGCAATCTTTTTGGGTTAAAAATGCGTACATTTGGTTGAACGTTCGTCATCGTAGATTGCAAATTTAACTATATGGTTAAAAATTCAACTTTTTTGTGAAAAAGCTAGTCTCTAGCTTGAAAGTTCTACTATTCAGTTTTAAATGCAACTATTTGATTGAAAATTAATTTTGTTTGTGAATGTTTTATTCATAAATTTTTGTAAAAATGTGTAATTCTCTGTTAAAAATTGTAAAAAATTAAAATTGTATTTTGTTGTTTTAGATTTTCATCATTTTTTTAGAAGCTTTCTATTCTTCATACAAAATCATAAAACTTCATAAATACTTGTTTAAAATTATTCATTTTTTATTTAAATGAGTAGTTTTATGTGCCTAACTATGACAAGATCTATAATTCTTTACAATCACCTGTCAAAACCAGGGTAGCTACAGAATCTGGAAAACCCAAAAAACTCCTGGAATTTTAATAAAGAACCTGATGAAAAACCTAGAAATTTTTTACTTACATTGCTTTTTAAAGTTTTAATAATTATTTTAGTACTTTTATTAAATTATTTCTTAGTATATTAACCAAATGTGCATTGATTAATAATCTGATGTGCATTACCGGCGGCAATTATCTACACACTTATTTTTTGAGCTGTCACGAACGTGCCTCATTTTTTATAATATTAATATTAAATGTTTACCTTAAAATATTGCAAAATTAATATAAAATTCTGCATTAAATAAGTTCAATTTAAAGGCATAATTTCAATTTAATAAAAAGATATTGCAAGGAGACGTTGAATTTCAATGTTTTCGAAAAATTGGAATAACTCTGGAATTAATGAACATTTTTATATTTTCATTCATGATAGTGTAATGCAATCGTCCAAATTTTCGTCTCTGGTTTTTATAGTTCTTTGACTAGTACTAGTAACTAGTAAAAAAACTAGTGAAAAAAAGTATTACAGTAAACAGACAACAACAGTAAACAGAATTAACAATAATATTTTTTATAAATATTACTAAAATGTATTAAAATGTGATAAATAATGATTATTTAAAAACGCTTGGCATTTATACATTTTCGAAGTTTGGCGACCTTTTTTAACCAAGTTTGAACCTGCGGCAGAATCTAGGAACAAAATTATAAAAATATTTTAACAATTTAGTAAATTACTATTAGTTACCTTTAAAATGAGGCCAAAACCCTTTTCAAAATGTTAATTATTTCTAGAATTAGCGCCGTTTTTGGGAAAAATATCAATTTAACGTTTTTGTGTTTGTAATATCTTTTTTAAAACTGACATTATATTGGAAACTGTGGAATGTTTTAAAATTGATTAAAGTTCAAATTTTGAAAAGAATTTTTGAAAAAGATGTCCTAAAAAATCTGGAAATGTCCTGGAATTTGAAATCCGACCTTTGTAACAATAATAAATAATCGTTCAATAAACTGTTTGTAGATTAGTTTGAGACAAGTGAAATTAGAGTTCTTAAATGCCCAAGAATTTATGTTAAGCAAATGCTCTCGATAATATGGTCAGCACTGAAGCTCGAACAGGCAATTTATAGATCATTTAAGAAAATTTAAAGAATTTATTGTTTAAACAAATTTATATCATAATTACTACAGGGAATTTTCGAAAAACTAAAGTTGAAGTTAATTTTATTCTAATGGTTCGAAATCGCAACTATTTGGTTACAAATTTATCTCTTTTGGTCGAGTATTCAAACTAGTTTTTGGAAAATTCATCTTTTTTGGTTAAATTCTACTATTTTTTGTATAAAATTAAAATCATTTTTAGCTGAAATATCAAATATCACGCTTTTCGTTGAGAATTCATCCTTTTGGTTTAAAATTTAACTACTTAGTACTTATTTAAAAATTCATCTATTTTAGTAGAAAATGTATCTATTCGGTTGAATATGAGTTTTGTCTTATTTGGATTCAACTTTTTTAACTGAAACCTTTTTTCACCTTCTCATTTTTCTTTCCTCTTTTTTTATTTTCGTCCGAATTTTTTTTTTTAATTATTCAGATTACAATAGAATTTTGTTTGTTTTTGTTTTAGTTTTTGTTTGTTCGTTGTGGTCCAAATTTGGTCGTTGGATTCATGTTTTTTTTAACAGGAGCTTGGATCACTTTAACTGAAAATATAAGTGCCCAATTTTTTGTCAACAATTTATGTTTTTTATAGAAATTTAATCTTCTTAGTTGAAAATTATACTATTTTCTTGAAAATTTACTTTGATTTTATTCAAAATTAAGTTTTTTATAGAAAATTTAATTATTCTATTTTTAGTTGAAAATTGATCTATTTTAGGTGAAAATTCAAATATTTAATTGTAATTTCGTGTCCTTATTTAAAAATTCATTTATTTTAGTGGAAATTTCATTCTATTGGTTGAAAATTTATCTTTTTGGTTGAATATTAGTTTTTTCTTATTTAGATTTAATTTTTTTAACTGAACATCTAACTGTTCAATTTTTTGTAAACAATTTATCTTTTTGATATAAATTTAATCTTATTGGTTGAAAATTATACTATTTCCTTGAAAATTTACTCCGATTTTATTCAAAATTAAGTTTTTTACTGAAAATTTAATTATTCTATTTTTATTTTTTTAGTTGAAAATGTATCTATTTGGTTAAAGATTAATTTCTTTGGTTGAAAATGTAACTATATTGTTGAAAATTTGTTTCTTTTTTGGTTGAAAATTGATTTTACTAATTAAAAATTAAAGTATTTTATTTTTGGTAGAAATGTATCTTTTCAGTTAAAAGTTGATGTATTTGGTGAAAAATTAAATTTTTTTAGTTGAAAATTCTCTTGAACTATTCCATTTTTTGTGAAATATTTACCTCTTTTCGAAAGAAATATGATCTTTTTAGTCAAAAACTGTTCTGTTTTGTAGAAAATCTAACTATTCTATTTTTTTTAAGAATTCATTTCTTTGATTTAAAGAAAATATTTGGTTAAAAATTCGTTTTTGTAAAATAGAAAATGCATGTTTTGGGTTGAAAATTCTTTTTATTTGGTCAAAAAATCATATTTTTGGTTGAAAATTCATCGCTGTGTTTAGAAATTAATTTCTTTCGCTGAAAATTAGTTTCTTTTTGGATGAAAATGAATTTTTTTAGCTAAAGCTGTAACTATGTTATTTAATTTTTGCTTGAAAATTTATATTTTTAGTTAAAAATTCATTTATTTTACTGAAAACTCGTTTTTTGTTTAAAAGTTTACCTTTTTAACTGCAAATTGAACTATTCTAGTTTTGTTTTGTAATTTTTTTATTTAAAAATTTACATAATTTATCAAAACTGTATCTTTTTTGGTAGACAATTCATCTTGTTGGTTAAAAAATTTAATTATTTAGTTGAGAATTCATTTTTTGTTTGAAAATCGATAGTTTTAACTGAAAATTTAATTCTTCTATTTTTTGTTAGAAAATAATTTATTTTACGAAAAAATCTATTTTGTTGAAAATTCGTTTTTTTTTTTAAATTTAAATACTCTAATTTCGATTGAAAATTGATCTATCGAGTAGAAAATTCAACTTATTATTTGGTTAAAATTTCATATTTTTGATTGAAAATTCATCATTTTAGTTTCAGAATTCAATTCTTATGTATCAAAATTGAACTTTTTCATTTAAAAACTCAACTAAAAACTGTTTAAAATGTATTCAGAAACAAAATGTTGTGTGCATTAATATTATTAATCTTCTGGGTGTACGGTTGATTTTCTACCTAGAAGAATTTAGAAATCGGGATATTTTACCAACCCTGTTGGTACACTGTTTGTAACTGTTTAATCCGAATAATATGTTTTCAATTACTTTGACTTCTTTTACTATTCAAATTAAGCGCCCCTTTCTATTTGAAGTGATACATTTTCCCGCAAAATTTAAATAATTTAATTATTATTAACATATTAATATTAATATATTAATTGAATAGAATTGACTGGATTAAAAAAAAAAACTTGACCTTCTCTAGCGAGCCTCATTTATTCACGTTTGTATTATTTCTTTTGCTGATTGCGATATTGTTTTAGGTGGATCCAAATTTCCCTTACGCGTATACCCTTCTAGGCCATGAGTACGTGATGACTGAGGAACTAGACAAAGCAATAACTGCTTTTCGAAACGCCATCAGATTAGATCCGAGGCATTACAATGCCTGGTTTGGATTGGGAACGATTTTCTCGAAACAGGAGCAGTACAGTTTGGCGGAGCTGCATTTTAAGAGAGCGTTGCAAATTAATCCTCACAATTCCGCGATAATGTGCCACATAGGCGTCGTTCAACATGCTTTGAAGAAGACCGATCAGGCTTTAAAAACACTGAACACAGCAATCGAGAATGATCCTGACAATACGCTTTGTAAATTCCATAGAGCTAGTATCAACTTCTCGATCGGACGACACGCCGAGGCTCTGACAGAGTTTGAAGAATTGAAAAATATCGTGCCCAAAGAGTCTCTAGTCTATTTTTCTATAGGAAAGGTAAATTATTTACCAGGCTGTCTACCCTACCTAGAAAACTTTAAATTGTCAGTGAATTTTTTTGTTTTTACCATGGAAAAATCTGGAAATGTCAGGGAATTTTTTTCAAGAGCATGCGTAATTTTTTTCTAATATTGCAATTGAAAAAACTATTTTGTTGAAAATTGGTTTGTAATTAATTTTTTTACCTGAAAATTTAACTATTCTATTTCTGGTTGAAAATTCGTTTTTGTTTGTTTGTAGAAAATTAATCTTCTTGGTTGCAAATTCATATTTTGGTTTGAAAATTCAACAAATTATTTACAATTTTCTCGATCTCTCTCTCTTACGCTCTTTTTCTCTCTTGATTGAAAAATGTTTCTTAATTGAAAAATTAACTCATGTTGAAAAGTCATATTTTTGGTTGAGTTCATTTGTTTTTGATTAAAAATTAAAATCTTGTTTTGGTTGAAATATCCAAATATTATTAATTGTATTTTTCGTTCAGAATTCTTTTTTTTTTAATGAAATTTTAATAACTTATTTGAAAGTTAAACTCTGATGTTTAAAATTAGTTTCCGTATTTGGTTAAAGATTATAATTCTATTTGAAAATTCATATCTTTGTTTGAAACATGAGCTACTTTGTAAAAAAATTCGTTTTTTTTTGGCTGAAAAGTATGTTTTTTTTTACTGATAATTTAACCATTTTATTTAAAACCTTAATTGTTTTGTCGAAAATTTGTTGTCGTTTTTTAAATTGAAATTTAATCTTTTTAACTGAAAATTCTAGTTGAATAATATTCTATCATTTTAGTTAAAAATTCATCTCTTCGGTTGATCTTTTAGAGTTAAAAATTCAACTATTTGTTTGAAAATTGACCTTTTTTAGTTCAACATTCAACTACTATTTGGTATTAAAAAAATGTATCGTTTGTGTTTGAGATTCATCAGTATTGTTTATAAATTTATTTTTTGCTGAAAATTTAACTATTTACTCTTTGGTTGAAATTTTTTAAAGTTGAAAATCCATCTATTTTATTAGAAATCCGTTCTTTTTGGTAGAAAGTTCAACAGTTTATTTACTAATAATTTAACAATTTTAGTTGAAAATTTTTTTTCTTATTAAAAATTAATTGTTTTAACTGAAAATTTGACTATTCTTGTTAAATATTCCATCATTTTAGCAAAAATTCATCTCTTCAGTTGACCTTTTTTAGTTCAAAATTCAACTATTTGTTTTTTTTAAATTAACCTTTTTTGTTTAAAATTCAACTATTCCGGTTGAAGATTCATTATTTTAATTAAAAATGTATCAGTTGTGTTTGAAAATACAAAATTTTTAAATTGAAAATTAAACTTCCATTTTTGCTTGAAAACTAATTTTTTTAGACAAAAATTCAATTATTTCGTTAAAAGTGGATCTTTTTTTAGTTAAAAAATCGACTATTTGGTTGAGATTTTATGTATCCATTTTTTTTAAACCGTATTTTTTGGTAGAAAATTAAGCTTTTGAGTTAAAAGTTCAACTTTTTGGTTAAAAATTAATTCATACTGCTGAAAATTCAATATTTTTACTTATAAATTTTAGAATTTGAAGTGTTTTAAATTGAATTTAAGATAGTATCCACATTGTTTCACCTAAATATACACTGAATTTTAATTTTAAGATCAAATAAAATTTTGCACGAATTAGAATTCCTGGATTTTGGAGACAAATTTAAGATATGATTAATTATGTTCTTAATATTATTTAATTTATTAATTAATCGATAGTTCTAATATATTTAAGAATATTTTGCTATATAATTAAAATGACTCCGAACTATGAAAAATTATACGGAAAATGTCAGAGCATTTTTTGCAGGATTTGAGTAGACACCCTATGTAGGAATGAAGATATAAATTAGAAACTGATATTTTTGGGGTAAACTGGTGAATGAATCACTTATAATTTGTTGCATTTTTCTGTTTCAGGTTCATAAAAAATTAGGCAACACCCACCTTGCACTGATGTACTTTAGTTGGGCGTCGGATTTGGATCCGAAGGGCGTCAACAGCCAAGTCAAGGAAGCCATAATGGGTCCTGGTCAAGGAGACGACGAGTCTCCGGCAACACAGTCAGGTAAAACAATTTTTGTGTATTTTATTTTAATCCTCAGACGGTACACTCCTTTCTGGCCTCTACTAAAGGTACACTGGTGCGAATCTGGCTCTTGCATTTTCAACTTCGAATATAAAAAAGAAGATTGAGACTCGAAAAATGTTAGACACATGTTTTTTGTGTGAAATTTCCTGCTGAATCGAATGTTTCTATAGAAAATTGGATAATCATTCATTTTCCCCATGATAATTTGTTCACTTTTTTTGGAAAAAAATTCGCCATTTCTTCGGATTTTATTCAAATTAATTAAACTTTGCGGGATTTTGCAGTTAAAGGAACACAAAATCATGAAAAAATATTTTTCATGCCGAGAATGTGAATCAAGTATTTTTCCCGGTAGGACAAAGTTGGGTTATTTTCAAATGCATGATTTACAGTTATGAATGAAGGGAAATGAAAGTAATGCAACAATTACATGAAAATCTTTTTATTTAGAATTTCTTGATTTTTTTCAACAAGAAATGCTTACTATTCGCGACATTCTTGACATTCGATGCCCAATGATTCTTGCTTCTTTGCACTCTATTCAACTTCATTCCCATGCATCTGATGGAAAAAATCACATTTTTGCAAAAGTTATTGGAAATTATCATGAAAAATCGATAAATAATAAATAAATGTACATAAACATACTTACATTCAACAAACGAACGAACCTCCTTTACTTGAGAACAATATATAGAAATTTCAGCTCGCAACACTTTACCACACGTAAAAGGAACACAGGTGCTGATTCGCACCAATTCGATTTTCTCATCCTTCTATCTCGGAGAGATCAACGAAACTGGAACCAACCGGACTTGGGCCTGAATTCACTAAATTTGTTAAAATAAAATAAGAATTGCTAAAGTTCAATTTCCTTAACTTAAATTTAGTTTGTTTTACTTTTGATTGCTAGAATTAAATAGAAAATTATTTGAATTGAATTTGGCTTGAATTGATTCTAAATATTATATTCAGTTAAATTCTTTCGATTTTTTTTTTATTATTGAATTAAAAATTCTTGGAAATCGTCTTGATTTCGTGAGAATTGTATTTGATTTTGCTAAAATTCCGTTTATTTACCAGAACCTTTTACACAAATCGATACAACTTAATTTCAGTTCAGTTAAATTTTAAGAATTCAGTGAAATTTAATTTTAATTCCTAAAATTTTTTTAGAATTAAGCTGCATTTAAAATTTATTTTATGGCACTCAATTTGCAAGTCACTCACTTGAATAAATTATACTTAATTGAAATTGTCTTGAATTAATTTAAATCTTTTGTGGAATTCAATTCACTCGAATTTTTAATTGCTATATTTAAAATTTTCAGAAATCATCTTGAATTTTGTATAATAATATTTTAATTTCTTGAAATCGAATTAGGATTCACTACACTTAAATGGAATTTACTTCAATTAATTTGAAATCCATTTGTATTCAGGCGAATTCACTTTAATTTGTAGAATTTAATTATTATTTGATGAAATTTAATTTAAATTTGTAGAATTCTAATCAAGTTAAGTTGCATTATTATGTAAGTTGATAAAAATGAATTTGAGTTTAGTTAAATTAAATACTAATTTCAATGTTTAAATTTACTTGACTTTACCAGCATTTACTTTATAAATTAAACTTACATTTTCTAGAATTCAATTTTAACTTTTTTAATTTACTAAAATCAAATCAGAAATTAAACTTTAGCGGAATTTATTTGAATATACAAACAATCTTAAAGTATGTACAAGAATGCATTTTAAATGTGCTAGAAACCAATTTGAATTTGGTTGAATCCACTTAAATTTTGGATAACTGAATCTGAATTGCTGTAATTCTTTTTTTATTTTCAAAATGCTATTAAACTTAATCCACATTAAATACATTAATTCACGTTAAAATTGTATGCAGCTGAATTCACTTGAATTGACTAATATTTATATTTAGTTAACTAGAAATTAAATGGAATTGATAAAATTCACATTGAATTCCTAAAATTTAGTGATATAATTTTGGAAAAAAATCAGTTAAATTCACATCTAATTTAATGTAATTCACTTGAATCTCGTTAAATTCGATTTCGTTTCCTTGGTTGACTAATTGTAAGTATAGTTCCCCAAAATTCCCTTTTTTCTCCTTATTTTTGAAAAACTCCTTTTTCCCTTTTCTTTTCAAATACACGATATTTGAATTACCCTAACATTATTCTTTTCAAAACTAGAATATAATATTGCGCAAGGTGAAAGTACAATATATATTTTTTTAATTTACAAAATCATTCATTATATTTAATAGAACTTTTTCAAATAAAAATATAAAATGTTATTAATTAATTTTTGAAATTTGAATTGCATTTTTTGTTACAACTATAATGTAGCTACAATTATAAAGTGCATTTGTCCAATATTGAAGAACTTAAATAAACTATTTGTAAATAAATCAAATAAAAAATAGAATATATTGTAACATAAACGTAACTATATAAGTTCAAAGTATAAATTATTGAAGAAAATATATATAACATTTCTTATCAAATGATTTTTTTCTGCATATAAGAATAAAAGTTTTATTTTTCCACTATTATCCGCATTTTTCGTTAATTATTCTTTATTCAAATTCTGCTATTATACCTTTGATTCAGAATGCATCTCAGTTGGAAATTTAATTATTTTGTTAAAAATTTCATTATTTGGTTGAAAGTTTAAATGTTTTATAGAAAATTTGCCTTTTTGGCTCGAAAGTTCCACAATTCGGTGGATTTTTTTTCTTTATTGACAAAAATATCTTTCTCAGCTGCAAATTTGTCTTTTTGCTTTGAAAATTCATATTAACTTTCATAACTTCATAACTTTTAAAAGTACAACTGTTTGGTTCAACATTTCTCTTTTTGTTTGAATTCAACTGTTTTTTATTTAGAATTGAAATCTTTTTTGTTTGAAGTATCAACAATTAGATTTTTCGTTAATTCATCTTTTTTTGTTTGAAAATTAACTTTTTCGTCGAAAATTCATCTCTTTATTTGAAAATTAATATTTTTAGATTAAAAAATCAACTGTTTTGTAGAAAATTCGTCTTTTTGGCATGAAAATCACATTTTTTCTGGAAAATTTATATTTTTGGCATAAAAATTAAAAAATTTGGTTGATTTTGTTTCTTTCTTGATTGAAAAATAAACTATTTAGTTAAAGATTCATCGAATTTTCAAGTGTTTCATATTAAATTCATTATAATATCTACATTACTGGCACCGGAAGAAATAGGGGATAAAGCCAGGAGAGAAATATTGCATTTTGCAATTTTTGAAAGTTTTCAATTAGAAAGTATAATAATTTCAAAGCGTTTAGAGTAATTAAGCTTTAAAGGTTCACAACATTTCCTGCAATATTTAAAATTCTGCAACTTGGAAGGTTGAAAATAACAGTGACTTTTGATTTCACATGAAAATCCTTGATCGGCAGTTTTGAATTTATCAGTTTTATATGTAAATATAAACCAATTTCAAATTGAAAAGTTTAATATTGTAGAATTAAAAAAAGTGAAATCATATCGTAGCAATATTGTATTTGAAGATTTAAACGAATAAGTAATTTCAAATTGAAAAAATATTTTATCAGATATTGATACATCAGTAAATGGAAAATTTCGGTAATTTTAAGTGGTTACAATTTCAGATTTCTGAATTTTTATGATGAGCGATAAATGTTTAATTTTTCTCTTTCATAGGTTTTAATTTTACACTTAAAATTAATTTGGTTAACTTTTGGAAAGTATTATTAGCAATTAAAAAATCATTCATTTTTAAGTGGTTTGAATTTATAGAAAATAATTGAAATTTTAAAGGGTTTGTAGTATAAAAGAGTATTTATATCGCAATTGTTGCTTACCAAATTTTTTTCAGTTATAAATGAAGTTCGCATTCGTTTAAGTATTAAGGTTCGAGAGTATAATTTTTTTCATTTTTATCGTTTCCCATTTTAAATTAAGGTGTTTTTAGAATAATTCAAATAATTTTTTCATTTTAGTACATTTTTCTAATCAGTTTTAATGTTAACTTATAATTTTATTTTATAATGATAATTTCAAATTCTTCAATTTTAGAAGCGCATTGGCTTTAAAAGATTTAATTTATTTTTCAAAATTAAGTTGTCAAAATTTAATCGCTTTGAATTAAAAATAATTCAAATTTAAAAGTTTTCAATCTTTAATTATTTGATTTTAAACGCTTTTAATTATAAAGAATACAATTTTAATTGCTATGAATTTTGAATTACCTAATTTCCAAAATTTGATTATTAAAATATTCCATTTTTAACGTTTTGACATTGTCCTATTTTCAAAGTTTTAATCTAAAATCGTGCTAGTTTCGTGATTCTCCAAATCAAATGAAAATTGTTTAATTGTTAGTGCTTCGAATTAGTAATCATACAATTCAACTCCTTTTTCTAATTAAATTGTAAATTGTGCAAAAAATTTGCCAAAATTTGATTTCAAACGTTTATTAAATAATTAGTTAAATTCTGAAATTTTTCAATTATGATATTCAGTTTAGAATGCGTAATTGGAAAATCTTTCACATTAAAAATTTTCCATTTTAGATTGTACAAAACATTTCGGCATCAGCTCACAAGTTTAGAATTTCAAAATATATTTTGATGTATAAATAAGACTTGAATACCTATTATTTTTAGAGAAAATTGGAGGAAGTTGACGAGATATTTGGAAGTTTTGAAAAATTCAAACTTAATTTGAAATTTGCAATTATTTCAAATAATTTAAACGAAGTGTCTACGTTTACCGACAAAATCCGGCTATTCTTACCAAAATTTCGGTGCAAATAGCCCACGGCCTAATTTAAAACAAAATGTAGATTTTTGCAGATTTCGAACAAAAATTTCGAAGCCTTTTAAGAATTTTAACAGGCTTCAAATAGTAATAAATTTTAGGGGAAAAAACGAATTTTCGAAGAAAAAATTTTTTAAACAAATTCCATTTGATTAAATAATTAGAAATTAATTAACCAATGATAATAAATATTCCACTCGACCAATATTATTAATTCTAAGTAAAAAAATACGAGAATACAGTGTTCAAAAGGTCGATTTCATGAAGAATTGACATTTTTGGTTTTAAGGGTAGTTTTCAGGTACTCGCGGGGATGTGTTAAGAATATAAAACTCATATGTCTGATAAATGAAATTCTTCGTTGGATAATTCTCTACAGGCCCCCATACTTTCCCGTTACATTTTTTCAAACCCTAAAAAATTATACAAAAAACTCAAAAAAGTGATTATTCCCCATGCATTTTACATGGGAAACTTTAAGTCAAAACCGGCACCTATTAAAATAAAAAAATTAGGGAATTTCTTTTTTCGGATTTGGAATAAAATGGGGGGGGGGGATAGTTGTCCTCTAGCATGCAAAAAAAATGTTGCCATGCATTTGTGGACCACCCTACTGCCTATATTTTATCCCATAAGGAATATGAGGCCTGGGTCTGCTCCAACGCCATGCTAAAATTATAATTATCTCGTTTTTCCGAGTTTAATTTATTAACCCTAAATATATATATATTTTTTTTTTTCAGACGAGCAAGCTCTTAATAGTTCAACAGAGTTAGAAGGTGAAGCCAGTGGCGAGGCGAGTGGCGAAGGAAGCGGTTTGGGTGGAAACATGACTGCTGAGATTCACGCCGAGGACAGCGACGACAGTTTATGAAGTTCCTCACGATCGAGCCCGAGACATTTATTAAGTGAAATATTTACGTGTATTATCCTAGATAGAGCAGTGCCGTTTAATCGCTGATGATCAATCAGAGCCATTGAACACTCGGAACAATCCAACACTATTCGAAATTCGATATTTGTCTTTGAGTTGTTTGGATTCGACACTAAGGCCTATCTATCATACTGCAATTTATTTTTCAATGGCACTTTCCGATGTCGATCAAAGCGGGAACTTGAAATAAACATTTCGAACTAGCCTTCCGAACGTGCCCGTAATTAGTTTCCTTTCAATGGACGCGATAATTAGCATGAGAGTTTCGGACTACTCAATATCGAAGAAGAATTTAATTTCAACTCTCTTGATCCAAGCATGTCTCCTGGGATTTGATTTTCGCCCCCCCCCCTCCCGCCCGCCCCACCCAACCCCAACCCTACCGTACGTTTTTATACGAGTCAACTCTTGAAATTTCTATTTATTCTTCGTCGTCCATAATTGATTCTTTTTTTGCAGTGAACGATTGGAAGAGTGATTGTAATTTTCGAGCGAATTCACTTGTACGCGTGGAGAAAATAGCTAGGTAATATATTATTATAAGTAATTAAAAATACTACCAAGCGGATAAGAAAGAGTCGTGTGTAAATGTAAATTATTACCGTTATTATTAGTTCTTATTACTTATAATTATAATGATAAAATATTATTATATTACTCATAACCATAGTAGCGATCACGGGGCGAATCTTGGTCATGAGAGTGGCTGAAGATCGATCGTGCAATTGTCGTCGAAGACGCGAGGAAACTTTCTCGTCACTGGCATCTCAGAAAAGACGACTATTTTATAGTGTACCATTTTATAGTCTACCCGGAACCCAGTTACGTTCGTAGATTATTCCGTAAATCCACTATCATATTTCGATTCGTTTGCAGATCGAAAGAAACTGTAAGAAGCGCCGAAAATTGATGTTCGAGGCGATCCATATTCAGTGGCAATTCTGCGGATCCAGGAAAAGAAAATGCTGGCAACAAAAATCTATACTGCTTTCCTCTCGATTACATTCCTTGTAACTTTCTAAGCTTGAACATTTTTTCTAAACCAGTGACACTTTCTCTACCTTTTTGATAAATTATTTCGGTCTTTTCCTTTTTCTTCGCAGGATTTCCATGAAATAGGGAAACTTTGTAAGTCACGGAGATTCGATGAGCGTGATTTTAGAAAAGAAACTAGAGAGCTAATTAGAATGCAGTACCGCGTTGAAAAAAGATTATTGTCCATATTTTTAATGTAAGATGCAGAAGTGATTTTCTTGTTCAATAATGAGACAGGTTTTTTGACTGTGTTACGAAGATGAAAATAAAGAAATTGTCGAACAAGATTATTACGTTAGTTGATTAGTGAGTGTTCTGAATTAATGAATCGATGGATTTTTGTGAAATATAGCTTGAAATTTGGTATTCTGGATTAAAAGACGAAAGTCAGTAGGTGATAGTGGTCCCTTTTTTAAAAAATAATGTTGAGATTAGTGTAGTAGTTTCAGTGTTTCTACGACCGAGACTTTATAAATTTATTTTATAGGAGTTTATAAAATTGAATTGCATTATTGAATGAAGCTCGTTGAATTATGCCGGGGCTGAAGTGGGGTGCAACAATGATTAATTAATGGCTAGCGCCCAATGTTTTTCCTATACATACAATGCTTTTAATTGACAGCCCAATGCTAATGTTTATAAAAAAATATATATTTACAGTCTCAGTAATGTTACAAAAGCTGTCGAATCTCTAGACTTCGGATTTCTTATATTATACACTGTGTTTCACGCGGATGCTATCAATATTAACCAATGCTGCGATGTACTCTTGTAAAGAGGTATTATACCTGTCTACTCTGTAAAATAAATGACGTGAAGGTACCGGATTCAAAAGTGTACTTTCAATTCTCCGCCTTTTTTAATAAGATTAAATGAGGAGTGAGCGAACAAAAAAAAAAAAACTTGAGCTATCTACTAAAAATCGTAATTATAAGTTGTGTATCTCTTTTTTTTTCAATTCGTAATTTTAGAAATGATTATACAATTTTAATTTTGGTAAAATCGAAAAATTGCGTTGGGTGAATTTATACACTTATAAAAGCGTTCATAATCTTTAAATTAAAGTATTCATTCATTCTTTGAATTATTTTTTTTGCAGCTAAAAATAAAAAATTATGCCTGTCCTATGACAAAAAATCTGCCCGCTATTTATTCTTTGCATTTTGGAATGCGTCGATAAAACTTTCACATTTGTAAACAGGTTTTTTTAAATCTTTTTTTTGTGTGTAACTTTCGTCGTTTTTCCACAATTTTTTTTTTTTAATTTTCAATGTTATTTTTCACGCATAAAACAAAAAGTACGCGTCCTATCACGTACTGATTTTGAACAAAATTGTAAATCTTTTTTGGGATAACAATTTTGGTTAATGCGCCTTTTTTCGTATCCTACATAGTTTGATCACAAACTGAAATTTTTGATTTTTCATTATTTTCTGTGCAATAAAAATTTGAATTTTCGATTTTCCAGGAAAATCCAAAAATTTGTTATGACAGTCTTTTTTTTCAGTTAATTTACAAAATTTTGAAAATGCTATAACTCTGAGAATTTTCTTTTTATTGAAAAAAAGTCATTAAGATAAATTGTTTGTCCATTTTGATACTATAAATATCTGTACATAGAATTTTCAAAATAAAAAAAAGTGGTTATAAATTTTCAAAAGGCGCTCACTTTTTGGATTTTTATCAAAAAATGGCTGGTTAACGAACTCGTCCTTTCTTTCAGAACCTAAAAAAGTGTGCCAAAAATGGATTTGATCCGTTAATTTTTTCGAGAGTTAACGTGTTTACGGACGGACAGACCGACAGACGCCATAGTAAAAACCTGATTTTCGGATTCAGGGGGTCTCGAAACGTGGAGATCCGTTGAAAAACTGCGGTGTCAAATTTCGGACAATTCTAATACTTTCTCAATCATAAATGATGAGAATGTAAAAATATAAAATTAACAGGGCGTCTATCCTACGTGGAAAAAACCTCTGGAATTTACAGGAAATTTTCATTTGCTTGAAAATATCGGGGCATTTTTTTTTAAGCCAGGGAATCTTTTCGAAAGCGTTCCTAATTTTTTAAATTGCATATAAATCTGAATAACAGCAATTTTTCATATGTAAAAATAGCTTTTTATTACTGTATATAACATTTTCGTTGACATTTTTTTTTACTACAAATTTAACTATTCTATTTTTTTGTTTGTAAATTGATCGCTTTCAATTGAAAATTCAAGGTTCTGGTTGAAAATTCATGTATTATCTTTTTGTTGAAGATTCAACAGTTTGCAATTTTTTCTCTCTAGACCGAAAACTATCTTTCTTAATTAATAATTGAAAGTTAAACTCTTTTATTCAAAATTAATTTTTTGATTCAAGATTCATAATTTGAATTGAAAAATTATTTTTTTGGTAGAAAATTCATTTTTTCTTTGGCTGACAATTATTTTTTGTTACTGAAAATTCAAATATTCCAGTTAACACTTGAACTATTTTGTTGGAAATTTGTTTTTTTTTGTTGGGTTAATTTTTTTTACTGACAATTCCAATTGAATATTCCATAATTTTAGTTGAAAATTCATTTTTGTTGTTGAATATCGATTTTTTAACTAGAACTTCAAAAATTCAATTTTTGGTTGAAAAATTATTTACATAATTTGAAATTGTATGTTTTTTTAAAATAGATCATTTCAGTTGCAATTTTTTTTATTTATTTAAAATTGAGCTATCCTAATTGAAGATTCATCATTTCAGATGAAACTCTGCATCACTTTATTTAAAAATGCAACTATTTACAAAAACAATATTTTAAAACTGAAAATGGTAACTTTGGTTCAAAAAGTATCTTTTTTGGTTGAAAATTCGTATTTTTTTGTAGCAAATAATCTTCGATGAAAATTCATTATTTTGGTTTAATATTCAACTATTTCAGTTGAAGAATTATCATTCTAGTTTAGAATTCATCTTTTTTATTTAAAATTAAACTATTCCAGTTGAAGATTCATCATTTTATTGAAAAATTCATCAGTTTGGATAAAAATGGCTCTTTTTATCGGAATTCAACTATTTGGTTGAAAATTTGTCTTTTTCAGTTGAACAATCTTTTTTTTGCAGAAAATTAATCTTTTTCGTTGAAAATTCAAGTATAACAATTAATTATTCATCATTTTAGCTGAAAATTAATTTTTTGTTTGAAAGTTAAACACCTGTAAAAAATTGATATTTACGTTTAAAAATTGGTCTTTTCTAGTTGAATATTTATTATTTTAATTAAAAATTCAGCACTTTGGTTTAAAATTTGGATTGTGTGGAAATTTTTTTTTTCAACTGAAACTTTAACCATTACATTTTTTGTTGAAAATTGATATTTTTCAGTTCAAAATTCAACTACTTGGTTGAAAATTAATCTTTTTTAGTTGAAAATTCAATTATATGGTTGAGATTTCATGTTTTGTTAAAAAATCGTATTTTATTGAAAATTAATATTTTTGATTGAAAATTCAATTATTTCACTTGAAAATCTCATCGATCTTGTTGAAAATTCAATTATTTTTCTTGAAAAATTAGGAATTTGAAGTGGCTTAAATTAAATGTAATATATTACTATGACAGATTATACATGGAAAAATCTGAGATATCTGGGGAAAAAACCTGGATTATGAGGGTTTTTTTTTTCGAGGATTTGTGTAGACACCCTTAATTAATATAAATACCGAAATGTTGTATTTCATAGTAGCTATTATCTGTAATAATAGGTATGCAAGGACAATATTTTTTGTACAGTATATAGAAAACCCGTTACCTTTTTGATAAAAAGTATCAATTTCCTACCAAAATACGATTAGAAGCTATTATTGTTCAAACATTGTCAATATTTCTTTAAATATAATGATTTTTTCATTAACAATCGCAATTTTAGACGAAAAACACTAACATAACAAAAAATAATTCAGGATTGTAAATCTCCTTTTGAACTTGAATTTTTTTTGTTTTAAACTACCAATTTTGTATGAAAAATGTTAACATAACCTGAAGTCGTTGAAAAATGGTGAATATTTTTTGTAATCTAATTTTTTATTTTTACAAATACTAGTAAATATTTTTGTTCAAATATTCTATTGAATATAATGATTTTTTATGAGCAATGTCAATTTTGGACGAAAAAAACGAACATTTTTTGTTATAACAAAAAATTGTTTAAGATTGTATTTCTTTTTTTAAACCTAATGATTTTAATTTAAAAATACCAATTTTTGATGTATACCGCCAAGGCAACCTAAAATGGTTAAAAATTATTAAACTTCTTTAAAATCTGGTGTTTTTTTAATAAAAATTCAATTTTTAAGGGAAAACACTAACACAATCAGAAAAATTTCAATCTAGTTTATTTAATTATTTTATTAAAATTATAAATTTCAAATATTGTTCACATTATAATGTTTTTTGTTTGAAATTACCAATTTTTTATGTAAAACGCCAACGGAACCTAAAATTGTTCAAAAGTAATGAATCTTGTTTGAAATATAATGATGTTCATATAAAAATTTTAGTTTCCAACGAAAAGCACTATTCCAATCAGAAATTATTCAAAATTCAGTATTTTACAATTTTAAACAAAAATCTTTGGATTTACATCTAATGCTTTTTTTTGTTAAAAAATCAATTCATTTCAGGTGAAGCACACCAACATAAACTAAACATGTTCAAAAATTTCAGATATTCTTTAACATTTAATAATTTATTATTAAAAGTACAAATAATTTTCGACGAATAGCACCAACACAATTTCAGCAACATAAATCTCCTTGAAAATCTAATCATCTAATTATTTCTTGTATTAAAGTTACCCATTAAAAAAAGAACGATCGATTAAAATTTTATAAACTATTTTCAATTTTACAATAATTTCAAATTAATATAGTCATAATTCAACATTTTCAATAATTGAAGATACAATTCAAATACTGTTTCAGTATAAAATATTTAATTTTTAACCCATTCAATTTAATAAATGTTAAGTAAGAAAAAGAGCAATATTTTAAACTGAATAGTTTAAAATAAAGAGTCTTAACTCGCTAAATTTAAACTAAATTTAAACTTAATTTAATTTTGTTCTATTTTTATCATTTTTAATTTGTAAGTGAAATTATTGAATTTTTATGTATAAATAATAATAATTAAACAATTATTCATTTTTAAAGATTCGAGTGAGTTTCAGAGATATTTGGATATGTTGAAAATCTTAATTTTTAAAGATTTAAAAATAATATCTTGAAGCCTTTAAAGGATTTGAAGAAGGTTTCAAGATAATAATATATAATATATATATTATATATATTTTTCAAGTTTTCGATTGAATAAAAAATTGTATTAAGATTTCTAGCAAAACTGAAAACGATTTTTTATTCCGAAAAATGAACTTCATTATTTCAAAACAAAAGCAAATTTTAATGTACCAATAATAATTGTACAATAATATCATTTATTAAGCGTTGATTATTTGGTTGATATTTTTTTATTGATTGAAAACTCACTGGTCTCTTGTCTTAAATATTAAAAAATAATTGAAAATTGTACAGAGATTCACTATGAAATGAATGGCTCAACTTGAAAGCCTTACAATTGATAAATTCAAAAGGACCAGCAAACGTTCGAGTTTAAAAAATTTCGAAATAAAATCCTCTGCATTTCAAAACACAAAATTCAAAATACCTGGATTGACTGAGACATAATTGTATTCAGTTGTTGAATTCATTTTAAATTGTGGAATTTAATTTAGATTTGGTTAAATTCAATTGAAAGTTGAATGTTTAAACTCACTTCATTTTACTAGCTTTCAATTTAGAAATTTAACTTCTATTTCCTAGGATTTAATATAAATTCACTTGAATTTACTAGAATTCATTTTTATCTTTCTAAGAGTAAGTTTTTGAATGTTGAATTTTTGTAATTCTTTTAAAATCTATCAGGACGTCTACCTGGCAGGTTAATCAGAAAACCCGGGATTTCTTTCACCGGTAAATGACAGTCAGTTTGATTAAGTGACCAGGATTTTTCTCTGGAGTGTGCTAATTATTATAATTTGATAGGGAACGGGAATTGTTTCAAAAATTCTGATTTCAATTCCTTATTCCAAATCAGAATCTGTTCGAATTTTAAAATTCTATTTTTTGTTGTAAATAAAAATGAACCAGAATTTAATCATTATTATATAATTATAATTTTCAGTTCAAACAGATAATTTCCACTCGAATATTAAAAAAATTCCTTGCTGCAATTTAAAACATCTAAAGCTGTTAAATTTTAAAGCTCTGGAAAATAAAACTGTAAATTTGAAAGAATTAGAAATTCAGAAATTAATTTGAAACTTAAAAAACAAATTTCTTTTAATTTTGAATCCAAGATAGAATAATATTTAATAATTTGTAATTAAATTTATTCCCTGAAAATCTTTTCCTTTCTTTTCAGTTTCTTTCTTGTAGGAAATCCGGTCTTTTTTCACACAAGATAAATCAAGTAAGTGGTTTCATATTTACAATCTGAGAGAAAGATAAGAAAGCTGTCTGGAGAATGATAACCACAAGTTTATGACGATATTCACAAATATAAAGGAGTTAATATTCGTACCTTATTTTTCAGTAAGTAGATTCGTTTTATCAAAATGGGAACTCAAAGCGTGGCAACTGGTGAGAGAATATTATATTTTGCAATCATTTTTTTGAATTTAAATAGTTGATACACTATTTTTTTTATTTAACCAGTACTTGGGCCAGTAAATGTCTCGTTACTTGGAAGGACTTTGACTCACGAACATTTGGCTATCGATTTCGAACCGTTTTATGTTGCACCTCCTGTCCAACTTCAAAATTTTTTCGATGCGAATATTAATATTCAAAATGTTGGTTTCATCAAACAGTACCCGTGAGTATTACTCCTATTATTATTGAAATATTATTTTCTGGGAAGAATATTAGTAGTATTGAAATTTTGGAAAATGGTTAAAAATATATAACGACACATTTATCTGGCTCATTTGACATTTTATTTCATTTAAATAATGCAACCTTTATCATTCTATTGTGACATAGGGCTGTGAAGCCCTGTTCTCAGTCACATATAAAAAATTGAAAATTAATAAAATTGTAATATTTAAACAAAATAAAAAATCAAATAGGCCAGACGCAGGCGTGATCTGATATATATTGAAACATTTTCCAAAATGTCAACAAAATATACGCATTTTTTAAATTACTAATTTTAAATCTTGAAACTCTGTTTCTTAATTTTAATTTTAATTGCAAAACAAATTGAATCTGAAATTTGAAAATAATAATGGTAATTACTACCATAAAATTTTCGAACCGAAGCGTTGCAATTAGAACAATTTTAAATTTGAGAATTTAATTAGACGGACTATATGAAATAATTGTGAACTTTTAGAGAAATCTTACTTCAAATATTTTGAAATAGGATTAATATCAATTTGTACAAGTGCGAATTAAAATGTTCTAATTAGCACAATTTCAATTTAGATGGGCCAATAATTAAAAAATTTGGAAAAAGCATCGTTAAGTATTTAAAAATTCCGACACTTTATAAAAATAGGCATTACAAATTAATGAATTTTAGTTAACTGTTCAAAATTGAAAAAGTTTAAATATATACCTTTTAAATTGAAATAATGTAAAATTTAAAAAATTTGATGTCAATTGTGCAAAATTAAATGAATTTAATTTTTAAATTTCTTATTACGGAACGTAGATTTTTGAATTATTTGAAGTAAAGATTAAAAATAAATCGCACAAGTTTTAATTGATATTTTTAAATTAAAAACTTAGAAATTGTACATTTCTAAATTAACTTGATATTTTTTCTTCTTCAATTTAATCGTTTTAGTGCTGCTTTTGAAGCTGAGCAATGTATTATTCTAAAGCTCTAGACTCAACAATTATTTGTTGGAAATCGTAAAAAATTTAACTCTGTTTAAAATAAAAAAATGTGAACAATTCCAAATTTGAAGTGCTCGTAATACAGTAATGAAATTATTTCAACTCTCAAATATAAATTAGTTTGTATTTTCAACACTTTTTTTTCAAATAGAGTGCATTGCGAATTTTAATTTTCAGCTATAGTAGTTCAACTAATTTGCAACTGAATAGTGATTCTGAAGAAGCCGTTTTACAGGATGTGAAGCTTTTTAAGGAACATGGTGGTGGAACTATTGTGGAAAATACTAGTCATGGGATAAAACGAAACATTCCATTTATGAAACGGGTCAGTCGTGAATCTGGAGTTCACATAATTGCAGGAACAGGTGGAAATCTATAATAAAATAAAATATTTTTTACCGTTTCTTAAATATTTTTTTCGCTTCAGAAAATCTGATTTTTGAAGAATTTCTAAATTTGAAATACAAAATCTTTAATTAAAAAAGCTTTCAAAATTAGAAGCCTCAAATTTTAAAGAGTTAAAAGTTATTGTACAAAAAGTTTAAATCTCTCAAAAATAAGGATGAACAAGATAGCTGCAAGATAGAAACTGTTGGAAAGTTGAGGAATTTAAAACTAGTCAGTGAAAGTCAGGTAAAACCTGAACCAGTACGGAAAATTGTTGATAGACCTTAATTGAAGTTTATAAAATTCTGTATTCCTCTTTTTCCCCTGTTTCTTGTTTTTATCCCTCAAATGAAAACTGAATGAATAGAATTCAATAAATAAATTCAACTATTTTTAGTTGAAAGTTCCTTATTTTAAATTTAAAAACAACTATTGTATTTTTGGTTCAGAATCAATATTTTTTAGTTAAAAATTCTACCATTTGGTTAAACATTTTATTATTTTGTTGACAATTAAACTATTTTGACCAAAGTTTTTTTTTGGTCAAAAATCCAACTACTTTCATGAAAGTTGAATTCTTCATTTTTTTCGTTGAAAAGTAACATTCTTATCTAAAAATTAAAAGATTCCATTTTTGGTTGAAAATTGATTGTTCTTAGTTGAAAATTCAAATAATTAATTTTTAATTTAGAATTATATTTTTTCATTCTCATCATTTATGATTGAAAAAGTATTAGAATTGTCGGAAATTTGACATCACACTTTTTTAACGGATCTCCACGTTTCGAGACCCTTTGAATCCGAAAATCAGGTTTTCACGATGGCGTCTGTCTTTCTGTCCGGCTGTTCGTCCGTCCGCCCGTCCGTCCGTAAACACGATAACTCTCGAAAAAATTAACGAATCAAATTCATCTTTGGCACACTTTTTTAAGGTCCTAAAAGAAAGGACTAGTTTGTGAACCAGCCATTTTTAATAAAAATTCAAAAAGTGAGCGCATTTTGAAAATGTTTGAGACCACTTTTTTCTGAATGTGAAAATTCTATGTACGGATATTTATAGTATTAAAAAGAACAAACAATTTATATTTTCGATTAACAGAAAAATCTTAGAGTTATAGCGTTTTCAAAATTTTTTTAATTAACCGAAAATCAAAATTTGAAGCCGAAAAACGCACGTTATGAAAAAAAGTCAAGAGAAGAAAAACATTTCTTTTTGAAAGCCCAACAAGGTTATCATAACCAATTTTTGGATTTTTTTCAAAAATCGAAAATTCAAATTTTGATTGCACAAAAAATAATGGAAAATAAAAAATTCAATTTTGTGGACAAACTATGTAGGATACGAAAAAAGATGAATTAACAAAAATGGTTATCTTGAAAAAGATCTACAACTTCCTTAAGAATCACTTCTTGATAGGACGCGTACTTTTTGTTTTATTCGTGAAAAATAACTTTGAAAAAAAATAAAACAAAAAAAATGTGTGGAAAAACGACGAAAGTTACGAGAAAAAAATCCAACAAAACCTGTTTACAAATGTCTGTCGGAAATCGAGCGCGCAGCGCGAGTGTCACGATGAGAATGTGTACCTCAAAGCCTACAGAGCTTTGAGAAACTTAATCTTTGACTATACTTAATTAGGTAGACAATTCAGAATATGAAGACGCATATAAATACTGCCATTTAAAAGAGATCTTTTTGATCAAGATTTTTCAAGCATTCCAAATACAAAGAATAAATATTCAACCGCGAAGCGCGAGGTGTAATTATGTTCGAGCGCGAGATTCAACCGTCGCGTGCCTTAGGCGCGCTCAAACTTGCGAGCGAAGCGAGCCGCGCGCAGCGCGCGACGAGAATGTGCCCGCGGGGCGGGCAAATTTTTTTGTTACAAGGTTATCTATTTGAATCAAAATTGATCTATATTGTAAAAGAATAATTTTATTAGTTGACGATTAAACTATTTTTTTATTTTTTCGTTGACAATGAACTTATTTCATCTACAAATTTCAATAATCCATTTTTGGTAGAAAACTTACTGTTTTTAGTTGGCTTTTTGTTTGCAATTCAACTCTTTTTTAGATAAATTTCCGTTTTAGTTAAAAAAACTTTATTGCTTAAAAATTTAATTCGTTTGTTGGCAGATCGTTTTTTTTTATTGAATAATTCTTCTCTCACGACAAAAAAAAGTTGGAGAAAAAATTCAACTTTCTACCAATAACAGCAAAAAAGTTCTTGGTTTACACTTTTTTGTTGTAACTTCACTTGTTAGGCTTTAATAGTCAACTGTTTTATAAAACATTCATATTTGGCTTTGAAAATTTAAGTCTTTCTTTAAAAATACATCTCTTTTTGTAGAAAATTAATGTTCTTTTTGTTGCAAATTTAACTACATTTCGTTAAAAATTTCAATATACTTCGTCTTGAAGTTTTAAGCGTTTCATATTTGAATCAAATTTGATCCCTATAGATAAGTTTTATTTAAAATAATTTAAGATAAAATTTGAAACATACATTTGAAACATTTTTGGTCAGAGAAAAGTCGGGGAATTTTGAAACTGGAATTTTTGAGCAATCTTGGTGAAAATCTTATAAAATTAAAAGGCATCCTTCTAAACCAATTAAAATTGATATTTTATTTTAAAAGCTTTTCGTAATTATTTTTTCGTATTTCAGGTCATTATGTAGCTTTGACACAAAGTGCACAATCTCTCTCGAATAGTGAAGAACGCATGTTCGACCTTATCATAAAAGAGATGACGGAGGGTTGCGAGGAAAGCATGGATGTGAAAGCAGGATTTATTGGCGAAGTTGGAAGTGCTTGGCCTATTGAAGGTGAATATAAATAAAAAATATTTTTGCAATTGTATTTGAAATAATTCCTTTAGTATACAAAAGACATGGAAAAAGAAAATTTTGTTTAGGATTATTCGACTCGAATTGTGAATTATGTTTTTTTTATTAGTTCCAAAATTACCCAACAGTAAATTTTGTAATCTTCAGGTCTGCCACACGGTTACTTTTAATTAATTTTGTTTTCCATGTCTCTTTTGATTCACTTTTCAAAGAAAAAGACACTGCAGTCACTTTCGTTTATGAAAATGCCTCCTTAGTCATATTAATCCATCTCATTTGAGATTTTATCTGAAACAAGATAATTTAATTAATCTATGGTAATCGATGATATCAAAATGCTCTTCAATATCAGACATCAAACTTTTCCGCCCATCCACCCACTCCCCTCTATCACCCTTTTTAACGAATTCCTAGTTTTTCTCCGATTTTAAAGAAGCTTCCCCTTTTTCTGAAAAGTCTACTATTATAATTTGGGTTTCCAATTAATCGGTTTCGGGTAAAAATTAAAATTTTTTTTTAATTCGATTCTTTTTTGATAAATAATATTTATTAATTGAAAACTCAATAACTGTTTTGTTGAACATTTACAACTTTTTGGATAGAACATTTATCTTTTTTGGTAGTAAAGTCTTATTTTTTGTCTGAAAATGGACTTTTTTGGTTAAAAATGCATCTTTTTAGGATTAAAAGTCAAACTTTGTTCTAACACATTCCACTTTTTAGCATGAAAAGTCAACTTTTTTGTTAAATATTCATCTCTTGTTAGCAAATAAATAATCTTTTTTGGTTGAAAATGTAAGTATTTAGTTAAATATGTAGCTTTTTTGGTTGACAACGAACTTTTTTGTTTAAAATTGATCTTTTTTTTGGAAAAAATGTAATTTTTTTGATTAAAAATATACCTGTTTGGTTGAAGATTAACAATCTGTTTTGGTTGAGGATTCAACTATTTTATTATAAATTAACTTTTTGGCTGAAGATTTATCAGTTTAGTTTAAAATTAAACTATTTTGTTAAAAATTCTTTTTCTTTGGATGAAAATTAATTTTTTTACTGAAAATATAACCATATAATTTTTTATTTGAATTTCTTTAGTAGAAACTTCAACTATTTGGTTGAAAATTGGTCTTTTTGGTTGAAATATAAACTATTTTTATTCGATAATTTAGCTTCTTTGGTCGAAAATTTGATTACGCGGTTGAAAAATGAAATGCTTCGTTTAAAAAATTCAACTATATTGTTGCTTGAAAATTAACGGTTTTAACTAAAGTTCAACTATACCATTTTTGGATAAAAAAGTACCTTTTTGAGTACAAAATTCAACATGTGGTTTTTTCAACTATGTCTTTTTGTCTAGAAAATTAATGTTTTTTATTCAAAAAGTCATCTTTATTATTAACTTTTTTATTAAAAATTCAAATATTTTCTATAAAATTTCTCTTTTTGACTTAAAAATGTTACTGTTTTGTTTAAATTGCTACTTTTTTTGGTTGCAGTTCAATACTTTATTTGTATGAAATGTTGAGTATTTTATTGAAAAATGAACTATTTTGGTTTAAAATCCCACTTTCTTGTTGAACATTTTTCTATATTAAAAATGAACTTTTCTGTTGAAAATGTATCTTTTTGGGATTAAAAGTCAAAATTTTTTCTAAAACATTCGACTTCTCAATTTTAAAAATCAACTTTTTTGTTAAAAATTCATCTCTTTTGTTGAAAAAATCATCTGTTTTGGTTGAAAATTCAACTGTTTTATTGACTTTTTACCTTGAAAACTCAACTCCTTTTCTTGTTGACAATTCATTTCTTTTTTGGAAAAATGTCATTTTTTTGTGAAAAATGGAAACATTTGGTTGAAAATTTGTAATCTGTTTTTATTGAGGATTCAATTACATATTTTGTTAAAAATTAGAATTTTTGTTGGTTAAAGAATTTCCGTGCTTTTATGAAAATTCGTCTTTTTTCGTTAGGAAATGAAACTTATTGTTTAAAAATTCGAATATTTGTTTGAAAATGCATGTATTTTCTGAAAAATTCTTCTCATTCTCTGGAAAATTAAACTTCTCGGTCGGAAATCCATTTTTTAGCTGTAAATTGACCTAGTTAGTTGAAAATTTATGTATTTTGTTGAAAATTCGCCTATTCAGTAGAAAATTAAATTTCTTGGTTGAAAATTCATCTTTTTGATTGGAAATTCATATATTTTGATAAAAAACGGTTTTTTAAATACAAAATTGATCTTCTTTTGCTAAAAAAATGTTTTGGTTTGTTTGTTAAATATTCATCTATTTCAATAAAAAATTATCTCTTTTAGTAGAAATTTAATCTTTTTTTGCTTCAAATATTATTCATTATATTTTGTTCGAGAATTCATCTTTTTTGGTTCAAAATTTGACTACTTAATTCAAAGTTGAACTACATCGTTTCAAAATTTAACTATTTTGTTAAAAATTCTTTTTTTTTGCTTTGTTTAAAAATTAATGGTTCAAACTGAAAATTTGACTATTCCATTTTTGGTTGAGAATTTATCTTTCTTCAAGAAGATTAGTCTGTGGTAGCCCTGGTGATCTTAGCCATTAATTTTTTAAAATATTATTTCCTTTTTTGACTTTCAAAAATAAGATATTTCATAACAAATATTAAGAGTAGGAAGAAGTTCTATTAATTTTATGCTCTGCAGACTTTTTTTATTTTTCACAAATAAATTATTGGGTTTTAGACTTTGAAAAAAGAGCAATTCGGGCAGCTGCAGCAGCTCAAGAGAGACTTAAATGTCCAATCAGTTTCCATCCTGGAAGGAATCCTTCTGCACCTTTTGAGATAATGAGAATTTTTACCGAAGCTGGTGGAGATCCTAAGAAAGCTATCATGTCTCATCTTGACCGTAAGTTACTTTCTTCTCATTATTTATTAAAATATGTATGAATTAATATTCCTATTATTGGTGTTATATTAAAATGTTTATTTTTCTTAATACTGATCACGTTATTACACATTTTTCTGATAATTATATACATATTTAAGCAAAATCAAAATCGGAAAGTTATTAATAATTTTAAAAAAAGCATAGCAATTGCTAATTTTTATGCAGGGATCGGATCGATTCGAAGGCTTAAAAAAAGTCGCATGGAATTTCGAAAAAAGTCCACAAAAAGTCGCATTAAATTTGTTAAGATAATTAAAAAAGCAGTATGGGACACTGAATGGCTAAAATAATAACTTTATTTTTTAGGAATATAGAGTACATAATTATTATTTGCTTTGAAATATTCTTTGCGAGATCAAAATAAACTTTAAAGCGTAAACAACTTTTAACAATATAGCTTGAAGGATTTTCTATCTAGGTTTGAAATATTTCCTCTAAAATGTTAAACGTGTCAACATTTGTTATTTTCAAATGAAATAATTTAATAATTTAACATGAACATGTTAATTAAATTATCTACATCAAAAACAATTCAGACATCACAGTAAAAATATTTTGCAATCTCACAAAAGTAGTTAAATTTTTAACCCAAAGACGATTTTTTAACAATAGTTGAGTTTCCAAGTTAACCCGTTAACCGTAGGGCTTTTTTTCACCACTTAACCATAGGGGGGGGGGGGGGGGGGGGGGGGGGGGCGGCGATTTGACACGATGCTTTAAAAAAATCAAAAACGTATTCCCAAAAATCTGAAAAATGCATGGTTCTTGTTTAAACCTACTTAACGGTACAATTTTGCAATATGTGTTTTTTAAAATTATTGTTGATATGATTGACAATAAAAAAATAAACTCATAAAAAAAATAGTTTTTTTTTTTCAAAAATTCATAACTCAGAGGCAAATGAACGAAATTGAACGGTTCAAAAATGAAATTAAATTTTTCAATGAAAAAATGTTGCAAGAATTTTTGACGGAATTGAAACCCTTAATTTTGAACATGAACTCATGCATTATTTTATGTATGAATGTAGGAGGTTTTGATAGAACAATACACATTGTTCTATGCAAAACCATTTATTTAGTAACCAAAAATTATTTTTTTTTTTCAAAATATGTACACAGAGGACCATGATTTTTTTATTCATATAATATAAAGTGAAATCGCATGGTAAATGCAACTGTTATCGTTCGTGCTCCTATTATCGTTCTAACTTGATTGAAATGTAATGAATAATGAATTTTTATACTTTGACTTATAAGGAGTAATAAGTGCATTCACCTTACTCTCGCTGGTACAGAAAAAAAAGAAAAATAGTAAAGTTACGTCAAGTGTCCTCTGTCGAAATACAGTAGTAAACTGTGTGTGTGTGTGGG